>NW_026091967.1:0-5271 GCF_024586455.1 Bactrocera neohumeralis | reverse complement strand
CATCCCGGCCCCATACCTCCCCAAGTGTAGTGAAAAATTGTAAAGAAATGATACCCCTCCAATTGTAGTGAAACAAAAGGGGGAATCACATAGCTACCGTTATTATTTGATTCCCGTTTTTGTGCAAATTACATATAAATTTACCTATATTGTCGCAACACTTTTTCACCTATTGCCACGCCCCCGGTGGGGCCTTGGGGGCGAATTATACATTTCCTGAAAGCTCTTTAAATTACCTAACCGGTGCAATTTATTTGACCCACCTAGGTCCCCTGATTATTTCCCCCGGGAATTTTATTTGCCCTTAAAAATAAACACTTTAGCCCCCAGGGGTTTTTTAAAATTAAGAAAAAATTTAAATTTTCTAAAATTTTTAAATTTTTCTTGTAAACGTTATCCCCACGCCCCTGATAAAGAAAAAAGTTTTGAGGGGTTTTTAAAAGCCCGGGGGGGAACTAACCAAAATGGTTTTTTCCCCCCCGACCTAAACCCCCCAAATTTGTAAAAAAAAGGGGAAGGGGTGAAGATTTGTGCTTATCTTTTTTTTTATAATTTACTCCCCCTCTTAAATTTTCTTTCAGTGATTTATATATGTTTTAAGAAACACCCCGGGCAGTTAAACGGAATCACATAGCTCCCTTTTTATTTGTTTCCCCCTTTTTTGTAAACTAATATAAATTTCCTTTTTTAAACATTTTTCCCCTTTTTAGTTTTTTTTGGGGCGTTTCCGGGGAATTAAAATTTTCCTTGAAACCCCTTTTTTAAATTCCCCTTAAGATGAATTTTTTTTGCCCCAATTTTTTTAAAAAAAATATTTTTATGGGGTTTTTTAAAGGGTTAAAAAAATGAAATTTTTTCCCTTAAAATTGAAATTTTTTAAAACGTTATAAAAAAACGCCCCTGGGGGGGAGGGAAGGAAATTGAGGGTTTTCCTGTAACCCCTTTGGGGGTGCCAACCCCAAAAAAAGGGTTTTGATCCCATCCCCCCCAAATACCCCCCCCAAGTGGAGGAGAAATTGTAAAGAAATGATAAAACCCCTTTTTTCCCTATTCCAGTTTCCCCGGGGGGGTTTTAAAAAATTATACTTTAAACCCCTTTTGAAATTATTTAAGGGCAATTTATTTGACCCCCCTATGCAAATACTTTACCCGCTAGATTTTTTAAATTTAAAAAAAAATAAAATTTTTTTAAAAATTGTTATATTTATTGTAAAGTTACCCCACCCCCCTTGAAAAAGATAGAGGGAGATTGGGGTTTTTGAAAGCCCTTGGGGTAAACCCAACCCTGAAAATGGTTTTGATCCCCCCCTTTTACCCCCCCAAAATTGTAGGGGAAAAAAAAGGGGAATGGTGGGACTGTTTATCTTTTTTTTTGAAAAATAATCCCCTTTGGTTCAATTTTTATCAGGTTTTAAATAATGTTGAACGCACCCCCTGCAGTTACAGGGAATCACAAAAATCCCGTTTTTAAATTTGTTTCCCCGTTTTTGGCAAATTTAATAAAAATTTCCCTATATTTTTTGCAAATTTTTTCCCCTTATTGCCACCCCCCGGAAAGGGCCCTTTTTGGGCAAATTGTACTTTTCCCTGAAAGTTTTAAATTAAAACCCTTCAATTTATTTGACCACCTGGGCCCAAACACTTTAGCCCCCGGGAGGTTTTAAAGAAGAAAAAATGTAAATTTTTTTAAAATTTTAATTTTTTTTGAAAAATTTTTTCCCACCCCCCTGAAAAAGGGAAGAAAGATTGAGGGTTTTTAAAAGTTTCCCAAGGGGGGTTTAATTTTGGAAAGGGTTTTTGTTTGCCCCCCCCCCTTTTACCCCCCAATTGTGGAAAAAAAGGGGGGAAATTTTGGGAAGACTGACTTATTATTTTTTTTGGTGAAACTACTCACCTGTTTAATTCTTTTCAAGGATTTATATATGATGTAAGCACACCTAAAAAAGTTACTTTGGAATCACAAATCCTTATTATTTGACCCCCTTTTTTTGGAAAAATTTAATAAAATTTTTAAATTATTGTCGCAATTTTTTTTTCCCCTATTCCATTTTCCCTTTCCCCTTTTGGGGGAAATTTTTATGCTTTTCCTGAAACCCTTTTTAAATTACCTAACGGGCAATTTATTTGACCACCTAGGTCAAACACTTTAGCCGAAAAGGGGTTTTTTTAAAAAATTAAGAAAAAAATTTTTAATTTTAAAATTTTGTAAATTCCCCAACCCCTGATAGGGATAAAGGGAAGATTGATTTTGAAACCCTTAATTAATTTTAAAAAATGGTTTTGATTCCCCGCCCTTACCCTCCAATTGTAGTGAAACAACAGGGGGGACATGGTGAAGACTGTACTTATTATTGTTTTTGTGATAACTACTCACCTGTTCAATTCTTATCAGTGATTTATATATGTATGTAAGCACAAATTTTGGTTACATGAATCCATAAACTCCCTTTTAAATTTTGTTTCCCCTTTTTTTGGAAAACTAAAAAAAATTTCCCTTATATTTTTTAAAACTTTTTTCCCCTTATTGCCCCCCCCGGGGGGGGGCCCTGGGGGAATTATACTTTTTGAAACCCCTTAAAATTTACCAACCCGGATGAAAATATATTTGACCCACTTGGTTTTAAATACTTTGGTGAGGTTTTTTGGTTAAAGAAAAAATTTTTTCTAAAATTTTTAAAATTTTTTTGAAAAAACGTTATCCCACCCCCCTGGGGGGGAGGGGAGGAGAGATTGGGGGTTTTCCGGGTTTGGGGAACTAAACTAAAAAAGGGTTTTTGATCCCCACCCCGGCCCCATCCCCCCCAAGTGTAAGGGAAAAATTGAAAGAAATGATAAAACCCTTTTTCCCCTTTTTGCTCCTGGTTTTTTAAAAAAAATACTTTTTGGTTTTTGAAATTACCAAACCCGGCCTTTATTTGACCCACCTATGTAAAATATTTTAGCCCAGGGTTTTAAATTTAAAAAAAATGAAATTTTTCAAATTGTTATATTTTTTTAAATTTTAAACCCCCACGCCCCTGATGGGGATAGAGGGGGAGAGGGGGGTTTTCCAAAAACCCCCTTTGGGGTGAACAACTGCAAAATTTTTTTGACCCCCCCCCCTTACCCTCCAATTGTAGTAAAAAAGGGGGACTTTGGGAAGACTGTTTTTTTTTTGTTTTTGTGAAAAATTACTAAATTTTCAATTTTTATCATATTTATATATGTAGGGGTAACGACAAAACCTGCAGTTAAGAATCAATGGGCCCCCTTTTATTATTTGTTTCCCCTTTTTTGTAAACTACATAAAAAATTTAAATTTATATTGTCGCAACATTTTTTCCCCTTTATTGCCACCCCCCGGTTAAGGCCTTGGGGAAATTTTGTACATTTCCTAAAAGCTTTTTTAAAATTTCCCCTTAACCATAATTTTTTTGACCCCCCGGGTTTAAAAAACTTTCCCAGGGGTTTTTTTTAAAGTTAAGAAAAATGAAAATTTTTCCCCCCTAAAATTTTTAAAATTTTTTTGTAAATTTTATCCCCACGCCCCTGATGGGGAATAAAAGATTGAGGGCTTTTCCTCCGAAAGCTTAAGGGGGGGCTAATTGAAAATGGTTTTGTTTCCCCCGGCCCCTTTTACTCCCCCCAAATTGGGAAGGAAAAAAAAAGGGGGAAAATGGTAAGATTACTTATTATTTTTTTTGTGATAATTATCACCTTTTAAATTTTATTTTGGATTTATATATTTTGAAACCCAAAATTTATTAAAAAATGAACCCAAAAATAAAATACCGTTATTATTTTGTTTCCCCTTTTTTTGTGAAAAATTACATATAAATTTCCCCAAATTTTCCCCCCCCGACCTCTACCCCCCCAAATTTTGGGGAAACAAAAGGGGGAATGGTAAGACTGTGTTTTTTCTTTTTTTTGTGAAAACCCATCACCTCTTCAATTTTATCAGTGATTTTTTAATGATGAAGGGACACACCGCGGGTTACACGAATCACATATTCCCCAATTATTTATTTTTTTGGGAAAAACAAATATAAATTTCCCATTTGCCCAAAAATTTTTCCCCTTTATTCCCCCCCCCTTTTAAAAAAAATTTTTATTTTTCCCGGGAAAGTTCTTTAAATTACCAAACCCGAGGGGCCAAATTTTGGACCCACTTAGGTTAAATACTTTAAACCCCCAGAGCTTTTTTAATTAAAAAAAAAGTAATTTTTCCCCCAAAGTTCTTTTTTTGTAAATTTCCCACCCCCCTGGTGGGGATGGAGGAGGGGATTGAGGGTTTTTCCGGCCCCCTTGGGGGGAACAAAATTTAAAAGGGGGGTTTTTGATCCCACCCCGGCCCCATACCCCCCCAATGTAAAGGGGAAATTGTAAAAAAATGATAAAAAACCCCCATTTTTCCCCCATTGCCACGCCCCGGGGGGGTTTTTTTAAGAAAATTTAAAATTTTTCCTTAAACCCCTTTTAAAATTTTTTCCAAGGGAAAATTTTTTTGACCCCCCTTTTAAAAATTTTCCCCCTAAAATTTTTAAATTTTAAAAAAAATGAAATTTTTTCAAATTGTTATATTTATTGTAAAGTTCCCCCACCCCCCTGAAGGGATAGAGGGAGATTGGGGCCCGGGAAACCCCTTTGGGGAAACTAATTTTAAAAGGGTTTTGATCCCCTGCCCCCTACCCCTCCAAGAGGGGAAAAAAAAGGGGGGCATGGTGAAGACTTTTATCTTTTTTTTTGGAAAACCCTTTTTCACCTGCCCCCCTTTATCAGTGATTTATATATGTATGTAAGACACCTGCAGTTTACACGAATCAAAGAAAACCGTTATTATTTTTTCCCGTTTTTTGCAAACTATATATAAATTTACCTATTTTTTTTAAAACTTTTTTTCCCCTTATTTTTACCCCCGGTGGCCCTTTTTGGGAAATTAATTTCCCCTGAAAGTTTTAAATTACCCAACCGGTGCAATTTATTTGACCCCCTGGGTAAAACATTTTACCCGCTAGAGGGTTTTTAAAATTAAGAAAAATGAAATTTTCTAAATTTGGGAAATTTTTTGAAAGTTACCCCACCCCTTTTTGATGGGGAATGGGAGGGAAGATTGGGGGTTTTCCTAAAAGTTTCCCAAAGGGTTTTAAAACCCTTTTGCAAAATTTTTGATTCCCCCCCCCTTTTACCCCCCCAAAATTGTATGAAAAAAAGGGGGGAATGGAAAGGATTTACTTATTATTGTTTTTGTGAAATTACTCACCTGTTTAATTTTTATCAGTGATTTATATATGT
>NW_026091966.1:0-8308 GCF_024586455.1 Bactrocera neohumeralis | reverse complement strand
AAATTTAAACCAACAACAAACCACAATAAAAAATGACTACCGGTTTCAACTTAGTAATGAGTGGTGGTTTTAAATCAACATTTCAATAAAATCTGATTCTTAGCATACGGATATGTTTAACTTATTAAAGCCTTTTGCACTCGAATCTTGTATCGAAATACGTTAAAAAAATAAATTCACATCTAAACCATTGAGGAAGGGCTTAAGGCGCAAAACGTCAACCTAATGTGCCTATTCCTTCAAGTATTTCCGTTTTGTAAAATACAAGAACGTACGCAAGATATATAGAAACACTGACAATGTGGCTCTGACTTGCTTCTGAAAATTTTAAATACTTGTTCAAGTAGATGCCTGCAATGAAAGTGGCAAAGACCAGAAAGCATCCTACGTTTATGCATTCATTAATTACGTACGTAACAAAGAAAAAGCCCCACAAAGCGCCGGCGAAATGCAATCAAAGTGCGGACAACAGTTGACCAGTCATATGGAAAAGATGAAATGCCTCGCTACAAGTGGCAAACAAATGCAGAATAAAAGAAAATGAAGTATAGCGTTAATGAGCTAATACTGGGTCCTTTGGCACTAAATAAAATTACTTTTAGGGCGGCTTGGAGTACGAGGGATTGTTGTTAATTGTTAAATGGTGGAAAAAAAGACTATGCTTACGGCTATGGAAAATGTGTTGAGTTTGCGACTTTGAGCAATTTAGCTTTCCACATATTCACCGGCAGCGAAGTGCGCTTACTTTGCGGATTTTTCGTTCAGTAAACGCGGATAAATGCAAACTGTCTTTTTGAAAGAGCGTCGATACATCGGAATCACTAACGCAAATGTTTTTAATTGTGTATACCTACGGTCTGTAAGACGCAATTTTGGTTCTGCATGACTGTGCGTAAAACAAAATTAATATTCCAGCTAAGTACACTGTGTACCATGCACAAACATTTGAAAACAAGAGACACATCAAGGTGATTCAAATACTGGGATACTTCGACCAAGCGCTTGGAGCATGAAATTCATATATCCATATGTGTATAAGAAATATTAGTTTAACATTAAGTTATGAGTCATGATATTTCCGTGTAGACTTGAAAATAGATTAATATTTTTCCTAATGCTAGCTAAACCTTCTTTCTTTTCTTAAATGTTACATATTCGCGTGCAGTATGCATGGCTTGAAAACACCTTCTTCTGGACAAGAATACAATTATCATATTCTACAGGGCTTTGTAGTATTTGTTTTTAAAACAGCTGCGAAGCACAAAAAAGAACCGTATGGTGAGAGACGAAGTAACCATAAGACGGTTATGTAAGCCCAAGAGAAGTTTAAAGCAGAAACCAGATATATACGGGGTATTCATACCAAACCCGATCCCTTTAGGGATTTTGCTGAAACTTATCCATCCTTTTCATGCTTTGAAACATTTTTTGAGAATTTTTTCAAAATTTGTCCAACTTCAAAAAAGTTATAACTAAGTTATAAATTCAATTTATATTTTTTTTTATATTAGCAGGAAAACTTTATACGTATGTTCCCCTTGCAGAAGAGGTTAGTGTTGCAGATGTCCAAAATTGAACCATTTCACGTCCACAAATGTTGTTAATCCATAAGAAAGCTCATTTATATAACGCACACTAAAACATGTCTATTATAATCAGCCTCAAGAACCCGAACTATTTTATGGGAACTTTGTCCCTGAGATGTCGGTCATAAATCTTAAAGAATAACTGATATACTTACATTCAAGTTCTGTCGCATGCTTATATTTTTTTTTAAGAAGTTGCTCTATAAAAGAATTTTTTAAATTTAACTCTTGCATACCAAACTCTTTGTACCATAAATGTAAATTACAAAACTTTTAACCACTTTTCACATATTAATTTGTATCTCCTTTGTAATGTTTGATTTTTACATATTTATTTATTAATAAGTTAATTGTATTGCACATACGTTATTTGCAGTTAAAGTTCCACGGTTTAAGTTATACATTCTACATGTATCCAAAATAAGTATGCTTTGGTTTGAAATGTTTATTAGTTTACTTTTATTTAAAAGATACAATTCGCTTAGTTGCAATAATCTTAATTACAAAAACGTTATTCTTTCCACTTTTAGTTACAATATAATCTTCACTTATTATTTTCAGTTTTAGTTCTTTTCCATTTTTAGTTAAAATACGATTCTCACTTATTCTTTTAGCTTTCAGTTAAAGTACTTTTAGTTTATACAATGACGTTACTCTTTCCACTTTTAGTTACAATACAAAAATACTTCTTAGTTTGCTGCGCGCGTCAGTTCTGTTTGACGACCGACTTCTGACTCTATTTCTTTTGCTCATCGTAATCGGAGCAAACCCACGCTACATCATTTCTGTGTTGTCCTTTTCCTATTTTCCTTTCTTCCAAGGATGCCATCTCAATATGTACTTCTCCGAAAAAAGGAACGTTGTTCATTTGACTATCATAATTTTCCTTATAGATCAATTTGCAGTAGTAAGGTGAAAGACAATTTGTTTTATTTTTAGAATTCTGTGCAAATAGAAGTTGTATTTTTAGGGAACGTAACGGCGTTTTTAAGAACGAATTGGTGGAGTCCGAGCAACAGGGAAACCACTTTTTGAAAAGAAGTTTCGAACAAAAGACCCGAACCAGAAGATGCCAAAGAGATGACGACTTGACTTGAGAACGCGTAACCGTACGCACGTGATGACGTTGATCACAAGCGAAATGCTATTCCAACGAAACGAAGCTAATATTATATAAAAGCTCGTGTTAACATCTAAAAGTATAAAATTTACTTTTATATAAATTCTTGTCTTTAGCTAGTTCTTTTTTTAGCGCACACCTTTTTATCTTATTCGTCAATGGGGAAACTGATTAGAATGACTCAACTGATTTTGTTCCATGGAAATGCACTTATCTTCAAGTGTTGTGGATTTAATCAACATCACGTCCGCCATGTGATGTTGATGTTCGTATTATTTATCTTACTTTAATACAGGAAATTGAATATTCACAATATGTATACACATGTATGTAAGCACCCCAATATTAAGGCATACATAGGAATTCGTATTGGATTTCATAAAATTTAAGAAACATGTTTCTGCAAATTCGTGTATGTGCATATACAAGGTGCTTCTAAAGTAAACAGGACTTTAAAAAAAGAACAAATATATTTTTCGGCAAAATCAATTTATATTTTATTCAAAATAGTCTCCATTTGCCTACCGCTGTGCTTTTGCACGGCATGCCATCTCGAAAGAGTGTTTCAGCTCGTTGGCCGGAATGGCCGCCAGTATGCCGGTGCAAGCCTTTGAACTCTGGAATAACGCTCTTTCATGGGCAAATACATTTTTCCGAAAAGACTGCAGCACTTTTTCCATTCAAAACCACTCCCGGTTTAATGGTTAAGAGGGTGTTTTTTTCAAAAACCGCCCCTCGAATGGATTTTGAAAAATTTTTTTGGTCGTCCGTCAAAAGGGGGAACAAACCTTTACACAAAACCCGTAAGCCAAAATTTGGGTCAAAATGCGATAAATGGGATGTTTTGGAGACGTTAAATTTCCTTTTTTCCCCATGAATTTCAATGAAAATTTCGGCTGTTTTTTGATGAATTCCCCTTAGTTTTGATGGGAATGAAACCATCTTTACTTTTTGGGGAAAAAGGCAATCATCGCCATAAACTTGTTTTATAAATTAAAAAGTTTCAAAAAAAGTTTACCAATTATTTAATTGCATATGTACAAAAAATGCAAAAAAAAATATAAAAAAAACTGTATTTTGTTTCCCCTGTAATTGGTAAAAGGAACCCAACGCAATTAATTCAAAATATTAAACAAAAAATTTTTTATCAATATATATATTACCAAAACTCTTTTTTGACTTATATGTTTTTTGGGTTACTTAAAAATTTTTTTGGGGTCCTTTTATATGATTTTGTATAGAACAACCTGAAAAAACCTAAAATTTTAACAAAAACCAAATTTTCCATCGAAAGCTGACAAAAAAATTGATTTTTGGGAAAATGACAGGAAGGGGCCGAGGGAAATCAAAAGAAAGACGAATTTGAACAAATAGAGAATGATCAAAACAATTTAAAAGGGGTTCAGACTGAAAGGCACAACAGTCTGACAACCCTAAAATGAGGGCTTTTTGTTTTATCAAAGCCCAGTTAAAGATGAAAACCGCAGATGACTGACTAGCGGGAATTTCAACATCGTTTAAAAAAGGGAAAAAAAGTTGGCCCCAGGGATGAAACCCAGCAATAAAGATTTAATTACTTTCCCTTTTGTTTTTATTAAAGAAAATTTAAAGAAAAACAAACAGAAATTAGTCCTACTTTTTTCAGCCACATGACCCGGCCAGGGGGCGCTATGTAAATCATTTCACACAAACCAGATGGTATCAAAGAAAACACATCCTAATAAGCCCTCAAGATCGGAAAAATTTTCCCATGTTTTGCCCTTTTCAGTCGCCAAAGTTTAATTCCGTAGTTAACTAATGTAGCTTTAGGGAGGCAACTTTACTTGTCCATAATTGGGGCCCCGCCACAGGCGCATTTTCAGAACCGAAAAAATAGATGAGTTGGGTCAAGAAAAAAAACCTCCAAAAAGAATCCAAAAGAGAATAAAACAGTGTTTTTTGCAAGAATGATCAAGAGATGCTCAAATACAATTCCAGAAAGATAAAATCTATAACCTAAAAGACAATGGGCTTTATATAGCCAAAAAAATGAAAAAACCAAAAGTAAAAAACTTATCAAATTTTTGACCTTTCGAGAACATGTTTAAAAAATTTTAATGTTTTCATTTGGGAAAGGGTATAACACAGTGGTCCGAAAGGGGCTCTCTTTGCGCCTTTCTTTGGGGGAAAAGGGCGGGGGAAAAAATTTTTTACCGATATCTCATAAACCAAGGGGCCAGCTTTTTAAAATACATACAGAGGTTTGGGCTGAGGGGTTTACGACTTTGAATAGAATCTGTAGTTAGTTTACAAAAAAAGTTATTAAACTATTAAATGAAGGGGAAGCAACAAAATTAAATCCAGATTTATGTTTATATTTTGAAAAAAAATTTAAAAGTTAGTTGATCCATGAATAAGTCCCCAAAAACAAAATTAAATCAAAAAACCAAAAAAAAATATTTGTTTTGGTTTTCGGCCCTTTAAAAGAAACAAAAACCTTTTAAAAATAACTGTTTCTGGGGGCGCTTTCCAATGATGGGTATATGAAAAAAAAATATGATCTTTTTGACGTTTGAAAACTTTAAAAAATTGAAAACTACAATCGATGATTGATCGTGGGCAGCAGCTTTTGGTCAAAGGGGTTTTAAAAGCATTTTGAACAAAAACAAATAAAATTTTTTTTAAACCTGGGGGAAAAGTTTATTGAAACATTTTTAAAAGATGAAAAAGTTTTTTGGTGATCAGGGGCCATCCTGCAGGGAATGTAGAGTGGCTTGGGGATTCCAAGAAGGTCGGGGGACCTTTTTACGACGAAATCGATCCCTTTGAAATCAAAAAAAAACAATGATGATTTATTTTTCGATTTGAGGGTATTGTAACCAAAAAATTCGTCCCACCCGGCCAAACGATTTGTTTTTTTACCCTTTTGTGTTATTAAACGGCTTTTTCACGGGTTCAAAGATCGACCACAATACCGTGAGGTGGTCTTGGCCCCTTTGTCGATAATGGGGCCCGGTCATCGGTCGACGTTTTGTCACTGATTTTTTGAAAAAAAACCCATATTAACCATTAACCCCACCCTACTCACCTGATTTCACCCCGTGTTTTTTACCTTTTTGGGAAAAAAACCTTATTTAATGAAAGGAAAATTGGTTTGGGGACTTTTCCCACCCATCCAAATAAAAAAGAAATCGATATTTTTTAAAGACCCTTGAAAAATGCCCTTTAAATATTTTTTAAAAATGCAATTGCCCGGGCTAAACGCGGGTTGGGAAGAAGGGGAAATTCCCGGAGAAAAAAAATATAATTTTTGGAAAAATAAAAATTTTTTTGTTGTTTTTTTTTCGGGTCTTTTTTTTGGACAGATCTTGTATATTTTAAAATTAACCATCGTTAAGATTCCATTTTTCGAACTAACAGATAATAAAAAAAACCCAACTAAAAGGGCAATTGAATTCCCGAAAATTTTGATGACTTTTTTAGCACTACACTTCCCCATGGGAAAACCCCAATCACGTACATACTTAAAACCCCTACTTTTTGGTATATTTTTTTGGTGGTTTCCACTGAAATTATTTGTAAAAAAAATTTTTTTATATTCCATTTTTTGCTCGGGGGAATTATGCAATTTAACGGGAGAATGAACATCTGCTGGGGGGTTTTAAAACTACAAAACATAAAAAAAATCCAAAAAATAAAAATGATAATTTATTTCCCCGAAGTGTAACATTACTTTTAAAACACTTTATATAGCGAGATGTTAATTAAAATACGATATTATACTACAAAACCAAAAGACCACTTGTTTATATTTTAGTTTAATGCAAAAAAAGCTCTATCCCCCCAAAAACCCAGTTTTATTTTTTTCCTTAAAAAATTTTTTTGGGGTCACTATTTGCCATAAATTTTAACAGGTTTTTTTACTTTTGTTTGGGGATTTTTAAAACTCAAATAAAAAATTTAGACTAGGGACTAAGAGGTTTTGTGAGTTATTTAATGTCCCAACGAATTTGGGGTCAAATTTTTCCATCACGTACATCTATTGTTGCCGGCTTAGTAAATGATAGTGGTATGACCTACATCAATTAACTCCAACACAAAATTCTATTTACAATAATTTTCGATTTTAGCAACTCAAAAATAACAAAGAGATTCAGCCACTAACATCACAGTCGCAAAATGACTGTAAACTAGTATTATTAGTTATAACGGTCTAGCCACTCTCACTCTCACTATATAGACTCTTTTTCAAGAGGGCATGTGCCAATTATAATTCTTTTAGTCAATTTAGTTGATTTTTTCCCATTTACCCTTAATTTGATCAGACATATTTATATATTTATATAGTTAGGATAACAGTTCATTTATAACAGGGATCTAACTTGGGCTTCTTAGAACATTAGTCCGTTGGGACGGCTAATGTTAATTTCTACCATGTGTCATGGTTCGCTAAAGAAGGTATCGACATGTTTGAACCTCAGTCTTGTAGGACTGAGGCTGGACAATAACGTAGAAAGTGTCTGGATGTTTCCTCCTCTCCCCGACAAGATCAAAAACGGGTATAACAAAATTAATTTTTCTAAATGCAGATGTAAATATGAATATATTACTTTAATATACTGTACATTTCATTTTAGACAGTTTGATGCTATTAGTTTGCATTTATATGTTATGTTCGTACGTTGTTGAGATGTACTAACTATCCTCGCGTTGGAAAATGTAAATCATTGTAAAGGTATTCGTACTTTTCTACCTGTTGATCTGCAGACGCTTAGTTGCACTTAAGTGGTGCCCAATAGTGTTGAAGTAAGGAAGGACTAAGTTCAGGTGCAACCGAACTTTTATACTGCAACTTGCAAGAATCAAAGCCAGGGAAATATCTTAAGGTGTAAAACGTCAACCAGGGGATAGAAATCCCAGCAATTTTAATATATATTTACTATATGTATATCTCATACACTGACAGACACATAAGGTTTGTTAGAAAAATGAAAACCATTATATGTATTATATGTAGTATATGGCAGTTGGGGTAGTATCGACCCGGTTTTATCTATACTACCATCATGCCACATACAAAGTTTCCACAGAAAAGAGGTACCGCATCATTACCAATATATATGTGGTATTCGGATGTTAAAATCATGCTCTTTTTCATTTTCATTGAGATAACACTCCTTATTGATAAATGGGGATCAGGAAATATTGACCCGATTGAACCACTTTAGCACACAGACATACCATTATTTCTGTCCAAAAGCAATTCAGATGGAATTTTGGCGGCACTCCCCGAGTAGATGGAGCATTATGAGCTTAGTAAATATCTTTGCCGAATCTGTAAGTATCGCAAAATGCTGCATGTTCGTGTACAAGAAACAATCGCGACTGTTGTATCGTCAATTATCGCAATCCAAGAGTTTCGTAACTCTGGAGTTGAGATGGTCATTATAACGGATATGTCAGTGATGACTAAAACCAGTTTCATACAAAGTTCAAATAACAAGCCGGTTAAGTCCTCTAGATTTGCATGTCTGCTTGGAATTTTTCCTAAAAGTCCGAAGAAGTCAAATAAATTGCCTGTTTACCAAGAGGCCCATCCAAACAATGGGAAAAAATAAGAAAA
>NW_026091965.1:0-8409 GCF_024586455.1 Bactrocera neohumeralis | reverse complement strand
AAATAAAGAACAGCTGATTTGTGTTTTCGATGGTTGGTAATTTGCAAACCAAAAGGAAAACGATAACACGAGGAGGGGAACAGCTGATCGATCAACACAAAAAACGGCAGAACAAAAAATTATTAAATGCACGTTATTGGAAGGGGAAAAGGCTATATTTGCCAAATTTTGCCCAAAAAACGGAAAGGTAAGTGCAAATGAAAATTTATGTTATTAAAAAATCAATGTGTACTTATCTTTTCCTCTAGATTTGGTATCCACACATGTGGTTCACTATCTGGGATGTTTCACTCGAACAACCACTATTTTTCACAACAAAAAAACTGGATATCTACAAAGTTTTAGGATCGCAAAAAAAAAACACGTCTGCCTCACACGGTATATGCTAACAGCATACGGTGTAGAATCGATTTTTTGATATATGCACACTAAGCAATCGATATCAAGTTGCGTAAAAATTTAAACTTTACATATTTACGCTAACTCGCCCTTTTGGTGTTATTGGAGTTGTCGTGTTGCCATAACGACACAGTGTATTTAGAACAATTTAACAATCCTAATTTAAGGTGTAGATTTGATTTTTTGGTACACACTCATTATGCAATCGAAATCAAGTTGCGTAAAAATATGAACTTTACATATTTATGCTATTTAGCCGTTTTGATGTTATTGGAGCTTTCATAGAGTTGTCCTATAGCAATAGCGACAGTGTATTTGGAACAATTTAACATTCCTAAATTAAGGTGTAGAATTCATTTTTTTGTACATACACATTAAGCAATCGATATCAAGTTGCGTAAATATATGAACTTTACATATTTATGCTAACTAGCCGTTTTGATGATATTGGAGTTGTCATAGAGTTGTCCTATAGCAATAGCGACAATGTATTTGGAACAAATTTAACAATCCTAAATTAAGGTGTAGAATAGATTTTTTGGAACATACACATTATGCAATCGATATCAGGTTGCGTAAAAATATGAACTTTACATATTTATGCTAACTAGCCGTTTTTATGTTATTGGAGTTGTCATAGAGTTGTCCTATAGCAATAGCGACAGTGTATTTGGAACAATTTAACAATCCTAAATTAAGGTGTAGAATTGATTTTTTGGTACATACACATTAAGCAATCAATATCAAGTAGCGTAAACATATGAACTTTACATATTTATGCTACTTAGCCGTTTTGATGATGTTGGAGTTGTAATAGTGTTTTCATATAGCCAAAACGACAGTGTATTTGGAGCAATTTAACAATCTTACATTAAGGTGTAGAATCGAATTTTTGTACATGCCCATTAAGCAATCGATATCAAGTTGCGTAAAAATTTAAACTTTACATATTTACGCTAACTCGCCGTTTTGGTGTTATTGGAGTTGTCATAGAGTTGTCACTGAGTTGTCGTATAGCCATAACGACAGTGTATTTGGAACAATTTAACAATCCTAAATTAAGGTGTAGATTTGATTTTTTGGTACACACTCATTATGCAATCGATATCAGGTTGCGTAAAAATATGAACTTTACATATTTATGCTATTTAGCCGTTTTGATGTTATTGGAGCTTTCATAGAGTTGTCCTATAGCAATAGCGACAGTGTATTTGGAACAATTTAACATTCCTAAATTAAGGTGTAGAATTGATTTTTTGGTACATACACATTATGTGTATTTGGAGCAATTTCACAATCTTAAGTTGAGGTGTAGAATCGATTTTTTGATACATACACATTAAGCAATCGATATCAAGTTGCGTAAAAATATGAACTTTACATATTTATGCTAACTCGCCGTTTTGATGTTATTGGAGTTGTCATAGAGTTGTCCTATAGCCTTAGCGACAGTGTATTAAGAGCAATTTCACAATCTTAAGTTAAGGTGTAGAATCGATTTTTCGATACATACACATTAAGCAATCGATATCAAGTTGCGTAAAAATTTGAACTTTATATATTTTTGCTAATTACCCGTTTTGATGTTATTGGAGTTGTCATAGAGTTGTCCTATAGCAAAAGCGACAGTGTATTTGGAACAATTCAACAATCCTAAATTAAGGTGAAGAATTGATTTTTTGGTGCATACACATTATGTGTATTTGGAGCAATTTCACAATCTTAAGTTGAGGTGTAGAATCGATTTTTTGATACATACACATTAAGCAATCGATATCAAGTTGCGTAATTATATGAACTTTACATATTTATGCTAACTCGCTGTTTTGATGTTATTGGAGTTGTCATAGAGTTGTCGTATAGCCATAGCGACAATGTATTTGGAGCAATTTCACAATCCTAATTTAAGGTGTAGATTTGATTTTTTGGTACACACTCATTATGCAATCGATATCAAGTTGCGTAAAGGTATGAACTTTACATATTTATGCTATTTAGCCGTTTTGATGATATTGGAGTTGTCATAGTGTTTTCGTATAGCCAAAACGACAGTGTATTTGGAGCAATTTCCAAATCTTACATTAAGGTGTAGAATAGATTTTTTGGTACATACACATTAAGCAATCGATATCAAGTTGCGTAAAAATATGAACTTTACATATTTATGCTAACTCGCCGTTTTGATGTTATTGGAGCTTTCATAGAGTTGTCGTATAGCCATAGCGACAGTGTATATGGAACAACTTCACAAGCTTATATTAAGGTGTAGAATCGAATTTTTGATACATACACATTAAGCAATCGATATCAAGTTGCGTAAAAATATGAACTTTACATATTTATGCTAACCCGCCGTTTCGATGTTATTGGAGTTGTCATAGTGTTTTCGTATAGCCAAAACGAAAGTGTATTTGGAGCAATTTAACAATCTCAAATTAAGGTGTAGAATTGATTTTTTGGTACATACACATTAAGCAATCGATATCAATTTGCGTAAAAATATGAACTTTACATATTTATGCTAACTCGCCGTTTTGATGTTATTGGAGTTGTCATAGAGTTGCCGTATAGCCATAGCGACAGTGTATTTGGAGAAATTTCACAATCTTATATTAAGGTGTAGAATAAATTTTTTGGTACATACACATTAGGCAATCGATATCAAGTTGCGTAAAAATATGAACTTAACATATTTATGCTAACTCGCCGTTTTGATGTTATTGGAGTTGTCATAGAGTTGTTGTATGGCCATAACGACAGAGTCTTTGGAGCATTTTCAAAATCTTAAGTTGAGGTGTAAAATCGATTTTTTGATATATATACATTAAGCAATCGATATCAAGTTGCGTAAAAATATGAACTTTACATATTTATGCTTTTTTTTTTTTTTTTTTTTTTTTTTTTTTTTTTTTTATAGTAGGGGGAAGCATCGAAAGCCGGAGTGCGGAACTTTAATCCGCTAAACCTAACCTACTCCCAACTCAAGACTCTCCCACGGAACCACCGGTTAAGGGAGGGACAAGACATTTAAGTCTCCTCTATTGCGCGGACTGACGGACGCCTAGTCTGTTGAAGGGATCTCAGTTCGCTCATTATGAATGCTGACGCTTCGCTGACAGCTTTCCATTTATCAGTCGATTGGCACATGAGTGTCGTTAAATTATCGACCGTAAAACTACCACCGAGTATGGTTTTTAGCTTTTTCCTTGTATTCGAAAATCGAGGGCAATAAAGTAATACATGTTCAGAGTCTTCTATATACTCTGCACACGTCGGACAGTTCGGACTAATGTCGTTGTGGAATCTGAAAAGATAGCTTCTAAAGCATCCATGTCCACTAAGTATTTGGGTCAGATGAAAGTCTAGGTCCCCATGTCGTCTGTCTATCCATGAGTGGATGTCTGGTATAAGTCGGTGAGTCCATCGCCCTTTGGATGAGGAATTCCACCGCTCCTGCCACATTTTAGTGCTCTTGTTTCTCTCATCTGTCCTTGCCGATACTGTTTTAGGCGTTGATAGCTGATATAGACGCTCGAGTTCGTCTCCCTGGATGTCAATAGGCGGCATGCTGGCTAATACTTCAGCAGCGTCGGTTGATATAGTCCGGAAAGCACTTATTACTCGAATTGCAGAAAGCCTATGCACTGCAATTATTTGTTTAGCATACGCTTTTGTATCCATTGCCTGTATCCATACTGGCGCCGCATACAGTATTACGGAACTCATTGCTTTCGCTATTAAGAATCGCCGGCTGGAACGCACACAGCCTCTATTGGTCATCATTCTCGATAGGGCATTATAAATTTTGTTTGCCTTCGCGGAAGAATACTCCAGGTGCTCTTTAAATTTTAATTTGGAATCCAATATTACTCCCAGATACTTCAGTTGAGGCTGCGAAGTAATCTCGCACTCCCCTACAGTGAGCTCTATTCGTTCTTCTATCTTCCTAGTGCTTATGAGTAAAACTTCTGTTTTTCCCTCCGCCAGTTTCAGACTCACAGAAGAGAACCATTGGCGTAGACCATTTATGCACTCATTACATTTATTTCTCAGGTCGGCTAATTGTTTGGCCACTGCTACGACCATGAGATCATCCGCATAAGCTACTAGTTTAACGTCTTCTGGTTGCTGTCTTCTTAGCACCCCGTCATACATAAGGTTCCATAATAGTGGGCCTAACACTGACCCTTGGGGTACTCCACTCGAGATAGAGTAGCTCTTGGTGCCTTCGTCCGTATCAAAAATCAGCCTTCTGTTTTTAAAATAGCTCATTATTATGTTTATGAGGTATTCAGGGGCCCGTATTTCATCCAGGGCTTTTATTATATCTGCCCATTTTGCCGAGTTGAACGCATTCTTGACATCCAGGGTAATCAGCGCGCAGTACTTTTTTGTGCCACCTTTCCACCTTTTGCCACTTACTGCACATTTCGCAGTATCGACGACTTCTCGTAGTGCGTCAATAGTGGATCTCTTTTTTATAAAGCCGTATTGTCTCTCTGATAGTCCGCCGGCTTTTTGGATTGCTAACTCCAAGCGGTTTCGTATTATACTTTCGTACACTTTACCCATTGTGTCGAGCATACACAGTGGTCGGTACGATGACGGTTCTTCAGGTGGTTTCTTTGGTTTTGGGAGCAGAACCAAACGTTGTACCTTCCAAGAGTCGGGGAATACCTCTTCCTTTATACAAGCGTTGTACATTTTAGCGAAAACTCGAGGTTTTGAGCTTATGGCTTCCTTCAGAGCTCTGTTTGGTATGCCATCCAACCCAGGCGCTTTGGCATTTTTGATTTTCTTTGCTATTGCCAATAGTTCGTCTTCCGTGACTAGCGGGGGTGACTCTGCAGCTTCGTTTCGTCGCTTGACATATGAAATCCGGTCGTGTTTCGGGAATAATGTTTCGACAACCTTTCCCATAAAAGATGCATCTTTAGGTTGCTGCTGCTTGTTTTTAAATCTTGACATACATATTTTGTAAGCAGTACCCCAAGGGTCAATGTTTGCTTCCTCACACAGCTTCTCAAAACATGATTTTTTGCTACGGGTAATTGCCGACTTCAGGAGCTTTTTGTGGCTTTTAAATTCTTCCCTAAAGTGGTTTTCGTTAGTTTCACCCCGGTTACGCTGTAGACGCCGTCTAGCTGAGTGACAGAGCTTTCTCAGCGTGGAAATTTCCTCGTTCCACCAATATACAGGCCGCCGCTTGTTGTGATGTGACGTTCTACGCATTGTTGCATCGCATGCTGCGACCAGTTCTTTTCGAACTGCTGATACCAGGTGAGCGGCGCCGTCACCTGATGCCTTTGATGCACTCCAGACTAGCTCAAACAGGTCTGCGTCGAATTCTTGTTGTTTCCAGCTTCGCTTTCGGCAGGGGTTTCTGCTAAAAGTTCTTGATCTCGGGAGTACGAAATTTGCGCTATAATTGCCATATGATCACTGTTTGTGTATATGTCAGACACCGCCCACTTAATGTGCCTGCTCAGCGAATCGTTTGCAAACATAATGTCAATTATGGATCCTTTATTGCCCTTTTGGTAAGTGTTTCGAGTTCCGGTGTTCATTATTGTTAAGTGCGTTTGACTCAGAAATTCATGAATTAGCCGCCCGCGGTGGTTTGTACATCTGCTGCCCCATGCACTTGACCAAGCATTAAAATCACCCGCTATTATAATAGGTGTTTTGCCTCTGGTTTCTAAAGATAGCCTTAAGAGGAAATCCTCGAATTCTGCGATTGCTGCGCTGGGACGAGCGTAGCAACTTACAAAATAAATCCCCTGAATATTCGCCCATGTGAAGCAATTATGTTTTTCTCTGGAGCAGGTCTTAAAAGGTTGCCCTTTACAGGACCATATTGCTGCCTTGCCAGATTTATCTGCAATCCAAGTGCTTTCCGGACGCTGGGAGTATTGCTCACTTAGTATGGCGACATCAATGTTCTCTTCTATGATTGTCTGATCTAGCAGATCTTGTGCTGCTGCGCAATGGTTTAGATTCAGCTGGAGTATCTTCATTTACTTAGAGACTTTATCATCTCGAGGTACTTTGGGCAAGTCGTGCTCAATACAGAGTGCTCCCCTTTGCAGAGCATACAGCTCGGAACGTTTGTGCACGACTTTGCTAAGTGTCCTGCAGTTCCACAGCGCGTACATAGGGAAGATCTGTCTGTCAAACTGCAGCATTTACGAGCCATGTGTCCCAAATGGAAACACTTGTAACACCTGGGAATAGTCGAATATTCTCGAAGGCGACAGATTGACCACCCAATCTTTATTTTTCCCAATTTGAGTGCGGCCTTAGCATCTTGAGCGCGCATGCATATAAGTGCTATTTGTGTGCCGCTACGCGTTTTTCGCAGACTTTTGACATTCGTTGTCTCCAGACTTTGGATTCCACATTCCCTTTTCAGTGCTGAGCAAATTTCTTCTGGGGTTGTTATTTCGTCCAGGTCTTTACATACAATGGTAACGTTGTGGGTCTTAGGCTGTATCATAGCCATTTCTCCAACCACTCCTTCCAAGACGCTTTGGAAAGATTCGGCTTTCGTGTCTGCTCCATTTTTTAGTTCTAAAAGAAGGTCTCCTTTGAGTGTTTTCCGAACATAGGTTACGTTCGAACCCAATTCCTCAAGCCCACTGTCACTCTTTATTTTCCGCAGAATATCTGCATACGACGCCCCTTCTTTCTTCGTGATAATGATTGCATCCGGCTTTGTTTTTATTTTCTTTTCTGTCGGTTTCCTCTTTTTAACCACGTCTGTCCATCTTTCATTTGCGTTTGGGAGTATCGTGGTATCCTTTTGGGTGTTTTTTTCTGCTCCACTATACGACAATTGCTCTTTTTCAGCTACGTTTTTTGGCTTTTTTGTGGGTGGTAAAAAGCCTGATGCCTCTCGCATTCTCTTTGGGGTGTTATCATCTCTATCAATAGTGACTTGGGATGATTTTCCTATTATCACTCTTCTCGGTGGGTTTTCTACTTTTTCCGATTTTGCGTGTAACGCCACTATTGGAGTGGTCATAGAGTGGTCGTATAGCCATAACGACAGTGTATTTGGAGCAATTTTACAATTTTATATTAAGGTGTAGAATCGATTTTTTGGTACATACACATTAGGCAATCGATATCAAGTTGCGTAAAAATATGAACTTTACATATTTATGCTAACTCGCCGTTTTGATGTTATTGGAGCTTTCATAGAGTTGTCGTATAGCCATAACGACAGTGTATTTGGAGCAATTTCACAATCTTATATTAAGGTGTAGAACCAATTTTTTAGTACATACACATTAAGCAATCGATACCTAGTTGCGTAAAAATATGAAATTTACATATTTATGCTAACTAGCCGTTTTGATGTTATTGGAGTTGTCATAGAGATGTCGTATAGCCATAGCGACAGTGTATTTGGAGCAATTTCACAATCGTATATTAAGGTGTAGAATCGATTTTTTGATACACGCACATTAAGCAATCGATATCAAGTTGCGTAAAAATATAAACTTTACATATTTTTGCTAATTACCCGTTTTGATGTTATTGGAGTTGTCATAGAGTTGTGCTATAGCAATAGCGACAGTGTATTTGGAACAATTTAACATTCCTAAATTAAGGTGTAGAATTGATTTTTTAGTACATACACATTATGCAGTCGATATCAGGTTGCGTAAAAATATGAACTTTATATATTTATGCTAACTCGCCGTTTTGATGTTATTGGAGTTGTCATAGAGTTGTCGTATAACCATAACGACAGTGTATTTGGAGCAATTTCACAATCTTATATTAAGGTGTAGAACCAATTTTTTAGTACATACACATTAAGCAATCGATATCGAGTTGCGTAAAAATATGAACTTTACATATTTATGCTAACTCGCCGTTTTGATGTTATTGGAGTTGTCATAGAGTTGTCGTATAGCCATAACGACAGTGTATTTGGAGCAATTTCACAATCTTATATTAAGGTGTAGAATCGATTTTTTGGTACATACACATTAGGCAATC
>NW_026091964.1:0-7857 GCF_024586455.1 Bactrocera neohumeralis | reverse complement strand
AAAAAAGCTTGCATCTTCCCAGTTCAGATGAGGAATGTTAGGCGGAAACACCACCTAGTAAGGATACTGCGTGCGCTTTTTGCAACAAAACGTTGAGACGGATAAAGGAAGTATTGCTTGGGTACCATGTTTGCTATGCGACTTAGTTTGGGCACATAGCAAATGTCTCCCTAAGCGTCAAGCAATATTTGTTTGCGAGTCCTGCCAAACATTTTAAAATTAAAAAGGGTACACATTTTTTTTAATCCTTGATTGTTTCTATGTACATACTTGAATAGTCATGTTTTTTTTTATTCTTAATGAATTATATTACAACAATACAAAATGTCGCTTTTTTGTTTTTAATAAATGTATTATTTATCAATTCGTTCTTATTTTATTTTGTTTAAGGAAAGCTTATAGGTAATGTGATATAGTATATCACTCTACCTGACATAGTATATCACATTACCCATACATTTTGGCGAAGTCGCTTTTTCGACCATCTATAGTTTAATTGAGTTATCTTTCAAAGTACTTGAGATACCGAAATATCCCTTTGAGATATATTGCGCAATGAAGCAAGGAATAGTATTGCATAATTTTGTAAAAAATCAATTCTACATTTCATTTAAAGATTGTTAAATTGTTCCAAATACACTGTCGCTATTGCTATAGGACAACTCTGTGACAACTCCAATAACATCAAAACGGCGAGTTAGCATAAATATGTAAAGTTCATATTTTTACGCTACCTGATATCGATTGCATATTGTGTATGTACCAAAAAATCAATTCTACACCTTAATCTAAGATTGCAAAATTGTTGCAAATACCTTGTCGCTATGGCTATAGGACAGCCCTATGAAAGCTCCAATAACATCAAAACGGCTAGTTAGCATAAATATGTAAAGTTCATATTCTTGCGCATCTTGATATCGATTGCTTAATGTGCATGTACTAAAAAATCGATTCTACACCTTAATATAAGATTACGAAATTGCTCCAAATACACTGTCGCTACGGCTATACGACAACTCTATGAAAGCTCCAATAACATCAAAACGGCTAATTAACAGAAATATGTAAAGTTCATATTTTTACGCACCTTGATATCGATTGCATAATGTGTATGTACCAAAAAATCAATTCTACACCTTAATTTAAGATTGTTAAATTGTTCCAAATACACTGTCGCTATTGCTATAAGACAACTCTATGACAACTCCAATAACATCAAAACGGCTAATACGTTAGCAACTCCAATAACATCAAATATGTAAAGTTCATATTTTTACGCATCTTGATATCGATTGCTTAATGTGTATGTACTAAAAAATCGATTCTACACCTTAATATAAGATTATGAAATTGCTCCAAATACACTGTCGCTATGGCTATACGACAACTCTGTGACAACTCCAATAACATCAAAACGGCTAGTTAGCAGAAATATGTAAAGTTCATATTTTTACGCATCTTGATATCGATTGCTTAATGTGTATGTACTAAAAAATCGATTCTACACCTTAATAAAAGATTATGAAATTGCTCCAAATACACTGTCGCTATGGCTATACGACAACTCTATGACAACTCCAATAACATCAAAACGGCTAGTTAGCATAAATATGTAAAGTTCATATTTTTACGCAACTTGATATCGATTGCTTAATGTGTATGTACCAAAAAATCGATTCTACACCTTAATATAAGATTATGAAATTGCTCCAAATACACTGTCGTTATGGCTATACGACAACTCTATGAAAGCTCCAATAACATCAAAACGGCTAGTTAGCAGAAATATGTAAAGTTCATAATTTTATGCATCTTGATATCGATTGCTAAATGTGTATGTAGTAAAAAATCGATTCTACACCTTAATATAAGATTATGAAATTGCTCCAAATACACTGTCGCTATGGCTATACGACAACTCCATGACAACTCCAATAACATCAAAACGGCTAATTAGCAGAAATATGTAAAGT
Source organism: Bactrocera neohumeralis (assembly GCF_024586455.1). Classification (NCBI taxonomy): domain Eukaryota; kingdom Metazoa; phylum Arthropoda; class Insecta; order Diptera; family Tephritidae; genus Bactrocera; species Bactrocera neohumeralis. Next base: position 5,884 of record NW_026091964.1, on the reverse strand, counting down.
TCATATTTTTACGCATCTTGATATCGATTGCTTAATGTGTATGTACTAAAAAATCGATTCTACACCTTAATATAAGATTATGAAATTGCTCCAAATACACTGTCGCTATGGCTATACGACAACTCTATGACAACTCCAATAACATCAAAACGGCTAATTAGCATAAATATGTAAAGTTCATATTTTTACGCAACTTGATATCGATTGCTTAATGTGTATGTACCAAAAAATCGATTCTACACCTTAATTTAGGATTGTGAAATTGTTCCAAATACACTGTCGCTATGGCTATAAGACAACTCTATGACAACTCCAATAACATCAAAACGGCTAATTAACAGAAATATGTAAAGTTCATATTTTTACGCATCTTGATATCGATTGCTTAATGTGTATGTACCAAAAAATCGATTCTACACCTTAATATAAGATTGTGAAATTGCTCCAAATACACTGTCGCTATGGCTATACGACAACTCTATGACAACTCCAATAACATCAAAACGGCTAATTAACAGAAATATGTAAAGTTCATATTTTTACGCATCTTGATATCGATTGCTTAATGTGTATGTACTAAAAAATCGATTCTACACCTTAATATAAGATTATGAAATTGCTCCAAATACACTGTCGCTATTGCTATACGACAACTCTATGACAACTCCAATAACATCAAAACGGCTAATTAACAAAAATATGTAAAGTTCATATTTTTACGCATCTTGATATCGATTGCTTAATGCGTACATATGTACCAAAAAATCGATTCTACACCTTAATATAAGATTGTGAAATTGCTCCAAATACACTGTCGTTATGGCTATAGGACAACTCTATGACAACTCCAATAACATCAAAACGGCTAGTTAGCATAAATATGTAAAGTTCATATTTTTACGCAACTTGATATCGATTGCTTAATGTGTATGTACAAAAAATCGATTCTACACCTTAATATAAGATTGTGAAATTGCTCCAAATACACTGTCGTTATGGCTATACGACAACTCTATGACAACTCCAATAACATCAAAACGGCTAATTAGCAAAAATATGTAAAGTTCATATTTTTACGCATCTTGATATCGATTGCTTAATGTGTATGTACCAAAAAATCGATTCTACACCTTAATATAAGATTGTGAAATTGATCCAAATACACTGTCGCTATGGCTATACGACAACTCCATGACAACTCCAATAACATCAAAACGGCTAATTAACAAAAATATGTAAAGTTCATATTTTTACGCATCTTGATATCGATTGCTTAATGTGTATGTACTAAAAAATCGATTCTACACCTTAATAAAAGATTATGAAATTGCTCCAAATACACTGTCGCTATGGCTATACGACAACTCTATGACAACTCCAATAACATCAAAACGGCTAGTTAGCATAAATATGTAAAGTTCATATTTTTACGCATCTTGATATCGATTGCTTAATGTGTATGTACCAAAAAATCGATTCTACCCCTTAATATAAGATTGTGAAATTGCTCCAAATACACTGTCGCTATGGCTATACGACAACTCTATGACAACTCCAATAACATCAAAACGGCTAATTAGCAAAAATATATAAAGTTCATATTTTTACGCATCTTGATATCGATTGCTTAATGTGTATGTACTAAAAAATCGATTCTACACCTTAATAAAAGATTATGAAATTGCTCCAAATACACTGTCGCTATGGCTATACGACAACTCTATGACAACTCCAATAACATCAAAACGGCTAGTTAGCATAAATATGTAAAGTTCATATTTTTACGCATCTTGATATCGATTGCTTAATGTGTATGTACCAAAAAATCGATTCTACACCTTAATTTAAGAATTGCTGAAATTGTTCCAAATACACTGTCGCTATGGCTATACGACAACTCTATGACAACTCCAATAACATCAAAACGGCTAATTAACAGAAATATGTAAAGTTCATATTTTTACGCATCTTGATATCGATTGCTTAATGTGTATGTACCAAAAAATCGATTCTACACCTTAATATAAGATTGTGAAATTGCTCCAAATACACTGTCGCTATGGCTATACGACAACTCTATGACAACTCCAATAACATCAAAACGGCTAATTAGCAAAAATATGTAAAGTTCATATTTTTACGCAACTTGATATCGATTGCATAATGTGTATGTACCAAAAAATCAATTCTACACCTTAATTTAAGATTGTTAAATTGTTCCAAATACACTGTCGCTATTGCTATAAGACAACTCTATGACAACTCCAATAACATCAAAACGGCTAATTAACAAAAATATGTAAAGTTCATATTTTTACGCATCTTGATATCGATTGCTTAATGTGTATGTACTAAAAAATCGATTCTACACCTTAATAAAAGATTATGAAATTGCTCCAAATACACTGTCGCTATGGCTATACGACAACTCCATGACAACTCCAATAACATCAAAACGGCTAATTAACAGAAATATGTAAAGTTCATATTTTTACGCAACTTGATATCGATTGTTTAATGTGTATGTACTAAAAAATCGATTCTACACCTTAATATAAGATTGTGAAATTGATCCAAATACACTGTCGCTATGGCTATACGACAACTCTATGACAACTCCAATAACATCAAAACGGCTAATTAGCAGAAATATGTAAAGTTCATATTTTTACGCATCTTGATATCGATTGCTTAATGTGTATGTACCAAAAAATCGATTCTACACCTTAATTGAAGATTGTTAAATTGTTCCAAATACACTGTCGCTATTGCTATAAGACAACTCTATGACAACTCCAATAACATCAAAACGGCTAATTAGCATAAATATGTAAAGTTCATATTTTTACGCAAGTTGATATCGATTGTTTAATATGTATGCACCCAAAAAATCGATTCTACACCTTAATATAAGATTGTGAAATTGCTCCAAATACACTGTCGTTATGGCTATAGGACAACTCTATGACAACTCCAATAACATCAAAACGGCTAGTTAGCATAAATATGTAAAGTTCATATTTTTACGCAACTTGATAAAGATTGCTTAATGTGTATGTACCAAAAAATCGACTCTACTTCTTAATATAAGCTTGTGAAATTGATCCATATACACTGTCGCTATTGATGTAGGACAACTCTATGACAACTCCAATAACATCAAAACGGCTAATTAGCAAAAATATGTAAAGTTCATATTTTTACGCATCTTGATATCGATTGCTTAATGTGTATGTACCAAAAAATCGATTCTACACCTTAATATAAGATTGTGAAATTGATCCAAATACACTGTCGCTATGGCTATACGACAACTCCATGACAACTCCAATAACATCAAAACGGCTAATTAACAAAAGAATGTAAAGTTCATATTTTTACGCTTCTTGATGTCGATTGCTTAATGTGTATGTACTAAAAAATCGATTCTACACCTTAATAAAAGATTATGAAATTGCTCCAAATACACTGTCGCTATGGCTATACGACAACTCTGTGACAACTCCAATAACATCAAAACGGCTAGTTAGCATAAATATGTAAAGTTCATATTTTTACGCATCTTGATATCGATTGCTTAATGTGTATGTACTAAAAAATCGATTCTACACCTTAATAAAAGATTACGAAATTGCTCCAAATACACTGTTGCTATGGCTATACGACAACTCCATGACAACTCCAATAACATCAAAACGGCTAATTATCAAAAATATGTAAAGTTCATATTTTTACTCAACTTTATAACGATTGTATAATGTGCACGTACCAAAAAATCAATTCTACACCTTAATTAAAGATTGCTAAATTGTTCCAAATACACTGTCGCTATTGCTATAAGACAACTCTATGACAACTCCAATAACATCAAAACGGCTAATTAACAAAAATATGTAAAGTTCATATTTTTACGCATCTTGATATCGATTGCTTAATGTGTATGTACTAAAAAATCGATTCTACACCTTAATAAAAGATTATGAAATTGCTCCAAATACACTGTCGCTATGGCTATACGACAACTCTGTGACAACTCCAATAACATCAAAACGGCTAGTTAGCATAAATATGTAAAGTTCATATTTTTACGCAACTTGATATCGATTGCTTAATGTGTATGTACCAAAAAATCGATTCTACACCTTAATATAAGATTATGAAATTGCTCCAAATACACTGTCGTTATGGCTATAGGACAACTCTATGACAACTCCAATAACATCAAAACGGCTAATTAACAGAAATATGTAAAGTTCATATTTTTACGCATCTTGATATCGATTGCTTAATGTGTATGTACTAAAAAATCGATTCTACACCTTAATATAAGATTATGAAATTGCTCCAAATACACTGTCGTTATGGCTATACGACAACTCTGTGGACAACTCCAATAACATCAAAACGGCTAGTTAGCATAAATATGTAAAGTTCATATTTTTACGCAACTTGTTATCGATTGCTTAATGTGTATGTACTAAAAAATCGATTCTACACCTTAATATAAGATTGTGAAATTGCTCCAAATACACTGTCGCTATTGCTATAGGACAACTCTATGACAACTCCAATAACATCAAAACGGCTAATTAGCAAAAATATGTAAAGTTCATATTTTTACGCATCTTGATATCGATTGCTTAATGTGTATGTACCAAAAAATCGATTCTACACCTTAATATAAGATTGTGAAATTGATCCAAATACACTGTCGCTATGGCTATACGACAACTCCATGACAACTCCAATAACATCAAAACGGCTAATTAACAGAAATATGTAAAGTTCATATTTTTACGCATCTTGATATCGATTGCTTAATGTGTATGTACTAAAAAATCGATTCTACACCTTAATATAAGATTATGAAATTGCTCCAAATACACTGTCGCTATGGCTATACGACAACTCCATGACAACTCCAATAACATCAAAACGGCTAATTAACAAAAATATGTAAAGTTCAAATTTTTGCGCAACCTGATATCGATTGCGTAATGTGTATGTACCAAAAAAATCGATTCTACATCTTCATTTAAGATTGTTAAATTGTTCCAAATACACTGTCGCTATTGCTATAGGACAACTCTGTGACAACTCCAATAACATCAAAACGGCGAGTTAGCATAAATATGTAAAGTTCATATTTTTACGCTACCTGATATCGATTGCATATTGTGTATGTACCAAAAAATCAATTCTACACCTTAATCTAAGATTGCAAAATTGTTCCAAATACCTTGTCGCTATGGCTATAGGACAGCTCTATGAAAGCTCCAATAACATCAAAACGGCTAGTTAGCATAAATATGTAAAGTTCATATTCTTGCGCATCTTGATATCGATTGCTTAATGTGCATGTACTAAAAATCATGCCAGTATAGCAAAAATTACGTAATTTTTACTATTCGATGTTTTGACATGAATCTTTCCGAGAATACAAAAGCAACTGTAAAAAACTGTTGCTGCAAAGCTGCGCGTGCTACTGAACACTTCGTGTGCTCTCAGTGTGCCAAAAAGTTTATAGTAGTGCGGTCACCATTATTTCAACGGGCGTTTCGACAAAGGATTATTCAGAGTTTAATTCATATTTAAGAATTCTAGTAATTTTTTCTTGATCTTTCGTTAATATAATTAACCGTAATTCAGGTAATTTTTAGCCCAAATAAATATTTTTTTGTGAAACAAATATTTTATTATTTCAAACTCGAGTTTGGCTAATGTGATATAGTCAATGTTGTCCATTGTGATATAGTATATCATATTAAACAAACATAATATCATACAACGTATCTTGTAGGTAAAAGTAATACTCTTCTTAAATTATAGTTTTTCGCAATGCCGAAGAAAGGGGAAATTCGTAAGTGAATGCAGAAAATACAGA
>NW_026091963.1:0-2500 GCF_024586455.1 Bactrocera neohumeralis | reverse complement strand
CTCAGTCGGGAGGGTTGGGAGCAGGAGGCGACGCCGGTTTGCGAGAGGGCGTCGCGCCCCACACGAGTGCTCCGCCCTGCGTTGATTGAAAGGCGTTTGTCAGCAGGATCGGGAGTAAGACGGCTCTTACCTGTGGAGAGATCGTCACGGCGGCAGCGGCGGGTACTGGCGAGGGGGTTGGGAGGGCTCGCGGGAACGGCGCGCGCGGGCCCGCCGCCACGCGCACGCTCGCGCAGCGTCACACACACAGGGGCACACACACACACACACACACACACACAGTCACACGCGCGCCGCTGCAAGCGTCACACGCGAGGGCACGCGCCCCACACGAGTGCTCCGCCCTGCGTTGATTGAAAGGCACACACACACACGGCGGCAGCGGCGGGTGCTGGCGAGGGTCACGCGCGGTGGGCGCTGCGAGCACGCTCACACACACAGGGGCACACACACAGACACACACACACACACACACAGGGTTGGGGAGCAGGAGGCCCGACGCCGGTTTGCGAGAGGGCGTCGCGCCCCACACGAGTGCTCCGCCCTGCGTTGATTGAAAGGCGTTTGTCAGCAGGATCGGGAGTAAGACGGCTCTTACCTGTGGAGAGATCGTCACGGCGGCAGCGGCGGGTGCTGGCGAGGGTGGGGGAACGGCTCGCGGGCCTGCCCCACGGTGCGCGCGGCGCAACGGCAGCGGTGGGCCGCCGGCTTCGCCACGCGCACGCTCACGTGCAGCGTCACACACACAGGGGCACACACACAGAGGCACACACACACACACACACACAGTCACACGCGCCGCTGCGAGCTCAGTCGGGAGGGTTGGGAGCAGGAGGCCCGACGCCGGTTTGCGAGAGGGGGCGTCGCGCCCCACACGAGTGCTCCGCCCTGCGTTGATTGAAAGGCGTTTGTCAGCAGGATCGGGAGTAAGACGGCTCTTACCTGTGGAGAGATCGTCACGGCGGCAGCGGCGGGTGCTGGCGAGGTAGTATCGAAGAGGAGTGTGAACACACACAGGTGCACACACACGTATGTGTGTGCGCATGTCCACGCGTGTGTGTGGTGGTCTAAAAGTGGCTTTGAGAGGATTTGTCCCACAACATCGACGACAGTTTAAAAAAAAAACATGAAATAGGGAAGACACACACAGGAGAAGTAAAATGTTCATTGCAGTTGACGGCGGGTCTCAGCATGAACTCCGCCGTGTTGATCTTCATCGGCCGGTAATTGTCACAAAGGACACACACAGGCTGTAAGGAGGCCGTAGGCGTTGTGTGGTGTGTGAGGGTTGATGCGCCGTTATTAAAGGCTTTTGTTTTCTTGTTGCCTGTCTTGTGGTTGTATTGCTTTCTGGTGTCCTACACACACAGCGCACACAGTGGGCGCTTCGAGCGACGGTGTTATTGTCCAGTTTGTGTGTGTGTGTGTGTGTGTGTGAGTGAGAGTGGGAGGGAGAGATCGTAGTGGCCAGGGGGACCAGCTTATGTTTAAAGAAGTATGAGAAATAAAAAAGACAACACAACACGACGACAGTTAAAAAGAAAAGAAACAACAGGGTGCAAACAGACGGCTGTAACATGGCCTCCGGTGTGTGGTGGTTGATGCATTTTGTTTTTTTTGCTGCTGTTGTTGTTCTAATCAGAAAGTGTGTGTGATCACTCTGCCGACAAAAGATAGAGAGGTCCTTCCAGAGCAACGGGCAGAATGGTCATGACTCTTCAAGCGCGGTAAAAAAAAAAAGGCAAAAGAAAAGTAAAAAGCCTTGAATGGACTTCCCTTCCCCTTCCTTCGCTCTCCTCCTCTTCTCGCTAACGTTCACTGCACCATCTTTCCCGAGGCCGCATCGCGCATCCATTGATATGGCATCTCTCCCGCCTTCAACGTCGTCTCAAACTGCTTTTTCGTGTCGATAGCCATGTCGAGACCCGTTCGCACCTTGTTCAGACAACGGACCAGGCATGTTTTTTCTCCCGGGTGGTTAGGGATAGAGTCTTCAGCAAAATGAGTGATACACCGCGGTGCACAGAAAAAAAACCCGTCGACGGCGACGTGATGCGTTTTCTCTGCAAGGGCAACAACCTCGCCCTGGTTCAGCCCCGGGAGATTGGGATTTGGCTGCACGGGCTGCATCTGCGTTGTTAGAGACAGAGAGAGAAGGAGATGAGCAAAGAGAAGAGAAAGGTTTTGCTCTCTTGTTTGTGTGTGTGTGTGTATTCTTTACTTTGTTTCTTGCTTTTTGTTGTGGTTGATGTTTGCTTCTTGTGATCCACAAGCAGACAGGCGTGTCAGCACAAAAATCGCGAAAAGGAAGCAGACAACGAGGAAGAGAGAGAAAAAAAAAAGAGAAAAGAGAAAGAGAGAGAGAGGAATTGCTACACAGAGTCATTGCAGGTGCGGGTACGGGCTGAAGACTTCACTAAAACCTCCGCTGGGAGGCAAATAGCAGCAAAAAGAACGCAAGTAATGGTCGTTGGAACACAACGGGCGGCGAGTGTTTTTC
>NW_026091962.1:0-8306 GCF_024586455.1 Bactrocera neohumeralis | reverse complement strand
GTGAAAAAGCTATATTGAAGCAGAAGGACACTATTTTGAATAAAATAAATTGATGTTGTCGAAAAAACGATTTGTTTTGTTTTTTTTTCTGTTTACTTTGTTTTGAAAAGTTATAGTCCGATCATGACAGTTTTTCCACAAAGAGAATACCTCAGCTCAAATACCGTTTTTGTGTAAAGTTTTATTCCGCTATCATCATTGGTTCCTAATTTATATATTATACAGAGAAGGCATCAGATGGAATTCAAAAATAGCGTTATATTGGAAGAAGGCGTGGTTGTGAACCGATTTCACCCAATTTCGTACATGTCATCAGGGTGTTAAAAAATATTATATACCGAGTTTCATTGAAATCGGTCGAGTAGTTCCTGAGATATGGTTTTTGGTCCATAAGTGGGCGACGCCACGCCCATTTTCAATTTTTAAAAAAGCCTGGGTGCATCTTCCTTCTGCCATTTCTTCCGTAAAATTTAGTGTTTCTGACGTTTTTGTTAGTCGGTTAACGCACTTTTAGTGATTTACAACATAACCTTTGTATGGGAGGTGGGCGTGCTTATTATCCGATTTCTTCCATTTTTGAACTGTATATGGAAATGCCTGAAGAAAACGACTCTGTAGAGTTTGGTTGACATAGCTATAGTAGTTTCCGAGATATGTACAAAAAACTTAGTAGGGGGCGGGTTCACGCCCACTTTTCCAAAAAAATTACGTCCAAATATGCCCCTCCTTAATGGGATCCTTTGTGCCGAATTTCACTTTAATATCTTGATTTATGGCTTAGTTATGACACTTTATAGGTTTTCGGTTTTCGCCATTTTGTGGGCGTGGCAGTGAGCCGATTTTGCCCATCTTCGAACATAACCTTCTTATGGAGCCAAGGAATACGTGTACCAAGTTTCATCATGATATCTCAATTTTTACTCAAGTTACAGCTTGCATGGACGGACGGACGGACATACAGACATCCGGATTTCAACTCTTCTCGTCACCCTGATCACTTTGGTATATATAACCCTATATCTGACTCTTTTAGTTTTAGGACTTACAAACAACCGTTATGTGAACAAAACTATAATACTCTTCTTAGCAACTTTGTTGCGAGAGTATAAAACGGAAATAAAATTAAAATATCGTATTAAAAATTCATTTGTCTTTGTATAAATGAAAATATATTCATTGAAGTCAAGAAAATTTATTTTCTGTTCAACCAAGTTTGCAGAAAAAGCAATTTCGATAAACGTTTTGTTGTCAAACGATTGCGTTTTTCGGTCGCAGTTGCAACCACTTTTGAAAAGCCGTCAGCTGGTACTGAGGTACCAAGTAGGTGACAATACTTTTTTGAAAGTTCGTGCAGTTTTGGGTAAACGGTTTTCATTTCTTCCAAGCATCAATAGAGTTTCCACTTAGTTCTAATACCTGACAATTCAAAAAAAAGCTCAATTCATCTTGTGGAGGTGTAAAATCGTTGTCCTTCCTCCTTTTTTTGTGCACTAGAGTTTTGTGAGGAGCCCAGAGGTCAAACTCATTCAACGACTCGCTGCTCATTTCCATAGTATCATCTGCAACTGTTATTTCAGTACGTAAAAACTTTATAACTGGGGACAACGCTAATGGGTCTTTGAAATGAATTATTTTTTGAATCTCGGTCGAGTAATGTTGATGCAGCTGGCAAAAGGAATGTTCGATGTAATCTACGATCAAACTAATTTAACACGACATCTTTCAGCTTTTCAGCGACTGCACAGTGGTCCGGCTTGTATGGGGTCGCGGCCATAAATGGTTCTAATGGTAGTAGAGAGCTGAAATTTTCAGCAAGGCTTAACAAAGATATTTAGAAAATGTGGTAAAAATTTCAATACCAGGGGTCGACCAGGTGCTAAATAAATTAGAGTTTTGTTTATTTTAACTTTAAAAGGTGCCTAAAAGTATGCTATTAAAAGTGATTGGCCCATTTCACCATACAAAAACACAAGTTTTTACTATTTTGTTTTTTATTATATTTTATAATAGTTAAATCTTATACTTTTAAAACTCTTCCCCCATCTAATCCTCAAGCTATACACCTACTAAAATAATATCATATCAAAAATCAACAGCCATCAACGAATTAATATAATTATAACAAAAATTTATAATGTTTCTTCTAATAAGTTGAACACAGATTCAAGTAACGTTGATTTATCCTTCTTTCCATGTTTTCTTTGCCCAGTTATAAATGGGTCCGACCGTAAAATTAGTGTGTTCAATATGTCTGTGTTTGTTGCAATGCGTGACATTTTGCGGCTGTGATATAGTCTACATTTTTTTAATTCCTTATTATTCGACTCGGCAGCTTCCTCCGAAAGCTCTCCAATTGATACGAGTGCATGCTCAATCACAGAAGATCCATGAACTAACACCTTATGGACTGTAGCTGGCAAATAGTACCATGGATACTCCTTTATCAATTCCTTAGCAGTATCGATGGTATATTCATTAAACTTGTCCAAATTTATTTTGTACCCCGAGGCGATAGCTTGGAGTATAGTGGCACAACGATGGATAAGATTCTCATTAAGCCCTGTAATTTCAGAAGCTAATTTGGGATTTGAGAAAAATTTTCTAGCCACATTTCCATCGTTAGAAGATCCTCTACCTCCGTCTCTGGGCTTGTCTACTATTATTCCCATTTTTTCCCGAAACGCCGCTTGAATTTTATGCTTTTGGTCTAAAACTTTTAATTTTTGCTCCGGACCTCTAGCTTGCCACATTTTGATAACAGACTTATAGGAAAGATGTAGAAAGTATTCAAAGAAACGTATTTTCGCATGAAGTGGGGATAAACCGAATTCGAAATATTCTCTGTTCACGTCTTTCTTCAAACATTTATCCAAGTTATTCATATCTTTTGGAATTGCTCCACATATAAAACATTTTGTAGAGGATGACTCACTTAAAGCGTTGCACACTTTTCCGTCTACCATAGTCAGTTGTAAACTATGCTCAACAATTATGTTTTTATTATGAATCAAAAATTCTGTCGGTTTAAGTTGATGTATTTTTTCCTGAAGTATTTTTCCTCTTCGATTGACAGTTCAGTTGTCTCCTTTTTGAACTGAAAACGAACTGGCCTGCAGTAACGTGTCGATGAAGGCCGCGGATTCTTCCAAATTATTGAATGGGTACTTTTTGAAATTAGTTGGAGAGGTACGTATGAGGTGACAAATAGGCTCTTGTCCTCTGAATCGTAACTTAAAAAACTTTGTTTGTACTCACTATGACCCGTACTTCCATCAAAACCCCACTTTCCAATTAACGTTAGGTTTTCAATCGATTCATCCGTGATTGATTTAACTACATCTTCTTGAAGCTCCAATATGCTCGATGCTGTATTATCCAGTAAACTTTGCAACTCAATTTCAGCATGAGATTCATCAACTGATATATTTTTAGGGTATCTCTTTTTTTTGCATTTACTATGGTGTGGTAGCTTGGAAATAAGTCGAAGGATATTTTGCTATTAACGAAATTCCTTATAAGCAGATATTGACTTTTGGACATTGCGGTCTCCATTATTAGGGAAATTACTTCAGTGGGATCTGCTTGCATTGTCGGCTGTTGCTGATTTTCATTGCGCAAAGCAGAAACAGCGGACTCATCCATTTCAATCAGCCGAGCTATACGACGTCGCTTTGTTCTAGATGAAGACTCCGCAAAATCAACCTTTCGACGACCACGATGAGGACTTTCCGCTATATGCTGAGATGAATTTTTGGTCGACTTAAGGACAATTGACTCCATTACATTTAGCCAATCATATTGATATTGTACAATTGACGATATTTTCCGATCATACCGAGTCCAAAAAACAACAATTTTTTTACATATGTAGCCAATCGATTTACAAAGTTCGTTGAGTTCGAAATTGTAGCCGTTATTCTCAATATTAAATTTGACATCGTCGATAACTTCCCGTAATTTCGCAGCGTTGCTACCGTCTTTGGTGCACCATAAATTTAAAATATACTGTCGTGAAAATACACAACGATACGAATCTCCTTTGGGAATGCAAACAAAAATTATAAAAAAAAATGGAAAAATAATTAGAATAATTTTAAGTAATAGTAATTAACTGACAAATAAAAGCTGTAAATAATCACAAAAGACAAACACAAAGACACAACAAAGACAGAGACACAAAAGACGACACAGGGGCTCCGCTGCAGCGCGCTGGCAAAATTTGACTTTGAAAAAATAAGAAGTCGTGTTAGCATATTAACGATTACAACTACATCCGCAACTTTCCGCACCTAACTTTAACGATTTTAACATCTTAAAACTCTAATTAAGATAAAAAATAATAATCCTAATAGGGAATCGTGGGGGAACACAACTAAAACTTTAGGTAAACAAATTTAAGACACACAAAACAAGTAAAAACAAATAGGTTTCACATATCAAGTTAGTTTTTAAATATTTCATATTAAGTTAGTATAAATTAATTTCATAAAGTAAAATAAATACCTTGAGCTTCAAAATCCATTTCAAATAATATAAATCTATAAACTTGAACAGTTACCAGCCCGATTTGAAGTGCGCTTTTGCTTCGAAATATTTCACCACAGCTCCGATGCGCTGTTGAAATGAACACGTGTTCATGCTTTTGATTCTATTTTTAGAATGTACCGTTAGGATTCCAGCGAAAACCGGTTTGCAAATTGGAAGATTGGACATTTTAGAGACAAACTGTGTAAATTTAATTTAAATATTTTCTGATCGGTTTTTTTGATTTTTGCCCTCTGACGGAACCACTCTAATATTCTCAATATACTGAGTATTTCCATGATATCTTCTTTTCCTTAGATGTTATCATTACCGGTGCGTCAGAATAGTTGAGAAGTATTTGGTAGCATGTAGTAGGTCGAATTCAACGTGTTTTCACGTCCAAATTTGGCTTTAGCGTTTTCCTTCAGCTACTCTGGCAGCAGCTTGCATATTTCGAAGATCGTCATTAGCTTTAACTTCTTTTTAGCCACTTAACTATTTCTTTGCATTTTACAACAACTGCATTTACTTCAGGATTGTTCAGTGAGTTTTCACATACCAAATTGAGGGTGTGTGTAAAACAAGTACTGCTTTTACGATGTTTGAACCATTGTTGGTCACTACAGCCATTACTTGACTTTCGTCAATAGAAAGTCTTTCAAAGAAGCAATGAGAACTTCGGAAATATGTGATGCAGTATGTGCTTCCGTTAGTTTATAAACGCCAATTGTTTCATTAAAAAATTGCTTCGTCCCATTTACCATGAATGATCACAAGCATGCTATTCATTTCTACATCAGTCAGATATCTGTCGTTAAACTCAAATATGAAAAAGTTTTTAGCATCTCTACACATTTTCTTTTCTTCATTGTACATTTTCCAATTTTTAGCCTTGATGGTATTTCTTTTGGGACTTTGTAAAGTGGAAAATGGTGCTTCATGAAACTTAAGAAGCCTTTACCTTTCAAAAAAAAAGAAAAAGCGTCATTAATTATCAATTTGTTTTGTAATGTCTTTTAATATACCTTCAACAAAGTCAAAGGTGAATTATCCTTGATAACCGTTTCACTATTCCATGTTGTGGCTTTTTGGTTCTTTGAGCCATGAAGCGAAAAGTTTTCAATATTTTGGAAGACTTTAGAAATGAGGGGTTGAGGATTTTTACTGCTATAGCTGGGTAGCTCTCTCATGCTGCTTTCATTCGGTTTCTTGCTGCTGAAGCTTGACCCCTCACTCAAAGGGCTTTCATTAATTGGTTTGCTGCTGCAACTCGGCATTGCAATCATGGTATCAGTGTCATCATCACTTAGGGAAACGTTGTCTTTACTCCTAGATTGCAGAGCCTAATTTGTACACATATATTTATATATAACTAGAAGAAATTCAAAATGTAATACCGATTGCTCTAACTTACCACAATTTGCTGGCTACGGTTTGCATTCTTTAATTTTAAATGCTGCAACATATTTGATGTGTTATTAGAAAATTTTAAATTTTTGCACCAAAGTTGACATTTAACGTAGTTATTGCTTATTTTATTAAAAAAAATTTCACACTTCGCTTTTAACTGGCGCCATTGCTCTTCAAACAACTGAACGTAAAATGCGTTTGAATAACTGTAAATGCAGTATTACCAGACATTCATTTGTTGATATTAAACTACGTTGACATATTAGAATTTAAAAAAAAAAACGCACGTCAACAAACACAAGGAAGGTTTGACGTCGTGGCTGCAATCACAAAAAGACAGCCCAAAGATTTTCTATTCGGCTTGAACTCCTGCTCTCTGGAGAACTCGGCATAAAGGGAACTGTTGGACGGCATTTCAAACTCCTTACACAGCTTAAAAAAAACCATTGAAAGAAAAATGCAAAAAACCAGCTGGTACGATTAGGAGTGACGTCTCACAACGCTACAATTGACCACAAAAGAGAGCCAGAAATGCGTGAGTATGAAGCTTGACAAACAAACTAGCCGACATGGGTAATATCAAAAATTAAACGAAAATATATCGCCGTAGATGTTTTCAAGACCGGGACACACTACTCTGGAACTTCCAGAGTTAATCTAATGACGATGCCCAGAGTATACTGAAATTTTGGAGGAAGTACTTCTTCAGCCCGCTTAATGACGGTGAAAAACATAACACCAGGATCGATGATGATGGAGCGGACGCTCCACTGCCCGACCATGAAGACGTTCGAATAGCAATTGCTCGTCTGAAGAACCACAAAGCAGTGGAGTCAGATGGATTGACGGCCAAGCAATTCAAACCTTACCACCACACCACCTCTTCGCCGATTTCAAAGCTGCTTTTGACACCACAAAACGGAGCTGCCTTTATGCCGCGATGTCTGAATTCGGTATTCCCGCAAAACTAATACGGCTTTGTAAAGCTTGTTGAGCAATTCCAAAAAGCTTCATCAGTTTGGGAAGGACTCTCCGAGCCGTTTGATACCAAATGAGGTTTCAGTAAAGCCGACTCACTATCGTGCGACTTCTGTAGACAACGGCGAATACCGCAGTTGATGGAATGATGAGCTGTACAGAGATATGCGTCGACATTGACATGAGTTAAGCGAATTGAGACAGTGGCTACGTTGGCTGGGTCATGTCGTCCGATTAGATGTAAACACTCCAGCTCTGAAAGTATTCGATGCACCTACGCCTGGGGAAGCAGAGGAGGACCAGGTGGAGAAGGACCTGGCTGCACTTCGTATCTCGGGTGGCGCCAATTGCTAAAGATGAAACGAAACTGGCGCGCTTCCTGTTTGTTAACTCGGTTATAATCGCGGGCTTGTGTCTACGTCAGTAAAGATATCCAGCCAATATTTGAGTTATCTCAATGAGAATTACAGAACATGTTTTTGCTCATAGTGGTATATCTTTGTGCCTAAAAAAAAGATAAAATTGGGTGAAAACCACATAACTAATATTGGATTTTCCAAAATCCGGCTGATTTTGCTCCATATGATTGGTGATTGTATGGGAGGTACCTTAATGAAACCCGCGAAATTTTTTTAGTACGTGAGCATGATAATAGTTAATAGATAAAATCGGTTTGTCGTCCAACTCAAGCCCCTAGGTACCGTATATGTACTCAAATATCTATTGTTGACTTTTGATCGAAAATTTCGGTCAATGTGTGAATATATATTGAAATTTAGGTATAATTCTTCTCTGACAACATATATACAAATTTCGAACTTCCGGGTGACTTTGTAGGGCATAATCGCCAATATGTCTGTTATCTCAATGGAATTGAAAGGCGTTTTACTTATAACGGTGTATCTTTGTGCCTAAACTATATAAATTTGAGCGAAAACTTGGCCAAGCCTCTATATCCGGCAGACTATACTCTATATGATTGGTTTTACACCTTAAATTTCTAAGCGATACTTGCTTATCAATGATAATGATATCTCGTGACTAAAGTGGCAACCTTAAGTATAAGGCGATAAAAGCGAATTTTTCCTTTGTGTATTTATGTATCGCACGGAGGGTACTAAGGTTGCCTGCTTTAACTTTATGAACTTTATGCATGTAGGCGATTACTCTGAGGGCTCAGGGGAGCGATGAATATCGTTCAACCATACAATGTTGTGTGAAAGCAGTCGATTTGCGACTTTCTGGTAAAATTATATTGCGCAGGAATGATTATGGTCAAGTATTGGGGAAATTCTGTCCCTTCGCCCAAAGGAGCTATTCCCCCCCATGGTGTGGTGGCAAAATTCAGGGGGTTTTCCTCTCTGGTACCCGATCTGGGGGTTGCTTTGGCTGTG
>NW_026091961.1:0-6714 GCF_024586455.1 Bactrocera neohumeralis | reverse complement strand
AAATTATACCCAATGATTAAAATTAAATCTTTTTCAATAAAGTCATTTTGAATAACTTTTAAAAGATGATATTGTTGTTTTAAATCAATTAAATTTGGTTAATTTATTCTTCATCTATGGGACTGCCATAACGGAGGATAAAATTTCGACAATCTTTTTAAAGTTAAAGATTTTTTTTAACACATTTGATGATATTAAATTGTTAAATAAATTTTAAATTTTGTTTTTTAATTTCTCATTTAAAAATTGAAAAAACCAAAACCCTGTATTTGGAAAACCGAAATCATTTAAGAAAAATGTTTTTTTGTTAAACACATTTAGGGTGATATGGTTTTTAAACCCCAATTTAAATTTTAAAAAAACCTTTTTTTCTTTGAAGTTGACAAAAAGCCAAGCATCTTACTGAAGGGATATAAAGCCATAACGGCAGTGTTTGGGAAGAATTCGACACCCATATTCAGGTAAAAGTCGATTTTTCTTTGTATATACACATTTAGCAGTCGATATTGAGTTGCATTAACCACACTTAACATATTTAAGTTAATTTACCTTCTTCATCTTACTGAAGTTGACATAAAGCCATAACGGCAGTGCATTTCGGAGATTTCGACAATCTTATAATCAGGCAAAGTCGATTTTGTATATACATTACTTACAGTCGATATTGATGGTTTAAATCATTAATTTTTAACATCTTTAAGTTAATTTACCTTCTTCATCTTATTGAAGTTGACATAAGGCCAACGGCAGTGCATTTGGAAGAATTCGACAATCTTATATTCAGGTAAAAAGGTATATACACATTTAGCAGTCGATATTGAGTTGCTTTAAATCATTAAAGAGTCCATTTTCTTGTATATACACATTAAGCAGTCGATATTGAGTTGCTTTAAATCATTAATTTAACATCTTTAAGTTAATTTACCTTCTTCATCTTACTGAAGTTGACATAAAGTCATAACGGCAGTGATTTGGAAGAATTGACATAAATTCAGGATAAAGTCCATTTTCTTGTATATACACATTAAGCAGTCGATATTGAGTTGCTTTAAATCATTAATTTAACATATTTAAGTTAATTTACCTTCTTCATCTTACTGAAGTTGACATAAGGCCATAACGGCAGTGCATTTGGAAGAATTCGACAATCTTATATTCAGGTATAGAGTCCATTTTCTTGTATATACACATTAAGCAGTCGATATTGAGTTGCTTTAAATCATTAATTTAACATATTTAAGTTAATTTACCTTCTTCATCTTACTTGAAGTTGACATAAGTCATAACGGCAGTGCATTTGGAAGAATTCGACAATCTTATATTCAGGTATAAAGTCCATTTTCTTGTATATACACATTTAGCAGTCGATATTGAGTTGCTTTAAATCATTAATTTAACATCTTTAAGTTAATTTACCTTCTTCATCTTACTGAAGTTGACATAAAGCCATAACGGCAGTGCATTTGGAAGAATTCGACAATCTTATATTCAGGTATAAAGTCGATTTTCTTGTATATACACATTTAGCAGTCGATATTGAGTTGCTTTAAATCATTAATTTAACATCTTTAAGTTAATTTACCTTCTTCATCTTACTGAAGTATAACGGCAGTGCATTTGGAAGAATTCGACAATCTTATATTCAGGTATAAAGTCGATTTTCTTGTATATACACATTAAGCAGTCGATATTGAGTTGGTTTAAATCATTAATTTAACATCTTTAAGTTAATTCACTTTCTTCATCTTACTGAAGTTTACATATAGCCATAACGGCAGTGCATTTTGAAGAATTCGACAATCTTATATTCAGGGATAAAGTCCATTTTCTTGTATATACACATTAAGCAGTCGATATTGAGTTGCTTTAAATCATTAATTTAACATATTTAAGTTAATTTACCTTCTTCATCTTACTGAAGTTGACATAAAGTCATAACGGCAGTGCATTTGGAGAATTCGACAATCTTATATTCAGGTATAAAGTCGATTTTCTTGTATATACACATTAAGCAGTCGATATTGAGTTGCTTTAAATCATTAATTTAACATCTTTAAGTTAATTTACCTTCTTCATCTTACTGAAGTTGACATAAAGCCATAACGGCAGTGCATTTGGAAGAATTCGACAATCTTATATTCAGGTATAAAGTCGATTTTCTTGTATATACACATTTAGCAGTCGATATTGAGTTGCTTTAAATCATTAATTTAACATCTTTAAGTTAATTTACCTTCTTCATCTTATTGAAGTTGACATAAAGCCATAACGGCAGTGCATTTGGAAGAATTCGACAATCTTATATTCAGGTATAAAGTCGATTTTCTTGTATATACACATTTAGCAGTCGATATTGAGTTGCTTTAAATCATTAATTTAACATCTTTAAGTTAATTTACCTTCTTCATCTTACTGAAGTTGACATAAAGCCATAACGGCAGTGCATTTGGAAGAATTCGACAATCTTATATTCAGGTATAAAGTCGATTTTCTTGTATATACACATTAAGCAGTCGATATTGAGTTGCTTTAAATCATTAATTTAACATCTTTAAGTTAATTTACCTTCTTCATCTTACTGAAGTTGACATAAAGCCATAACGGCAGTGCATTTGGAAGAATTCGACAATCTTATATTCAGGTATAAAGTCCATTTTCTTGTATATACACATTAAGCAGTCGATATTGAGTTGCTTTAAAGCATTACTTTAACATCTTTAAGTTAATTTACCTTCTTCATCTTATTGAAGTTGACATAAAGCCCTAACGGCAGTGCATTTGGAAGAATTCGACAATCTTATATTCAGGTATAAAGTCCATTTTCTTGTATATACACATTTAGCAGTCGATATTGAGTTGCTTTAAATCATTAATTTAACATCTTTAAGTTAATTTACCTTCTTCATCTTACTGAAGTTGACATAAAGCCATAACGGCAGTGCATTTGGAAGAATTCGACAATCTTATATTCAGGTATAAAGTCGATTTTCTTGTATATACACATTTAGCAGTCGATATTGAGTTGCTTTAAATCATTAATTTAACATCTTTAAGTTAATTTACCTTCTTCATCTTACTGAAGTTGACATAAAGCCATAACGGCAGTGCATTTGGAAGAATTCGACAATCTTATATTCAGGTATAAAGTCGATTTTCTTGTATATACACATTTAGCAGTCGATATTGAGTTGCTTTAAATCATTAATTTAACATCTTTAAGTTAATTTACCTTCTTCATCTTACTGAAGTTGACATAAAGCCATAACGGCAGTGCATTTGGAAGAATTCGACAATCTTATATTCAGGTATAAAGTCGATTTTCTTGTATATACACATTAAGCAGTCGATATTGAGTTGCTTTAAATCATTAATTTAACATCTTTAAGTTAATTTACCTTCTTCATCTTATTGAAGTTGACACAAAGCCATAACGGCAGTGCATTTGGAAGAATTCGACAATCTTATATTCAGGTATAAAGTCGATTTTCTTGTATATACACATTTAGCAGTCGATATTGAGTTGCTTTAAATCATTAATTTAACATCTTTAAGTTAATTTACCTTCTTCATCTTACTGAAGTTGACATAAAGCCATAACGGCAGTGCATTTGGAAGAATTCGACAATCTTATATTCAGGTATAAAGTCGATTTTCTTGTATATACACATTTAGCAGTCGATATTGAGTTGCTTTAAATCATTAATTTAACATCTTTAAGTTAATTTACCTTCTTCATCTTACTTGAAGTTGACATAAAGCCATAACGGCAGTGCATTTGGAAGAATTCGACAATCTTATATTCAGGTATAAAGTCGATTTTCTTGTATATACACATTTAGCAGTCGATATTGAGTTGCTTTAAATCATTAATTTAACATCTTTAAGTTAATTTACCTTCTTCATCTTACTGAAGTTGACATAAAGCCATAACGGCAGTGCATTTGGAAGAATTCGACAATCTTATATTCAGGTATAAAGTCGATTTTCTTGTATATACACATTTAGCAGTCGATATTGAGTTGCTTTAAATCATTAATTTAACATCTTTAAGTTAATTTACCTTCTTCATCTTACTGAAGTTGACATAAAGCCATAACGGCAGTGCATTTGGAAGAATTCGACAATCTTATATTCAGGTATAAAGTCGATTTTCTTGTATATACACATTTAGCAGTCGATATTGAGTTGCTTTAAATCATTAATTTAACATCTTTAAGTTAATTTACCTTCTTCATCTTATTGAAGTTGACATAAAGCCATAACGGCAGTGCATTTGGAAGAATTCGACAATCTTATATTCAGGTATAAAGTCCATTTTCTTGTATATACACATTTAGCAGTCGATATTGAGTTGCTTTAAATCATTAATTTAACATCTTTAAGTTAATTTACCTTCTTCATCTTACTGAAGTTGACATAAAGCCATAACGGCAGTGCATTTGGAAGAATTCGACAATCTTATATTCAGGTATAAAGTCGATTTTCTTGTATATACACATTTAGCAGTCGATATTGAGTTGCTTTAAATCATTAATTTAACATCTTTAAGTTAATTTACCTTCTTCATCTTACTGAAGTTGACATAAAGCCATAACGGCAGTGCATTTGGAAGAATTCGACAATCTTATATTCAGGTATAAAGTCCATTTTCTTGTATATACACATGAAGCAGTCGATATTGAGTTGCTTTAAATCATTAATTTAACATCTTTAAGTTAATTTACCTTCTTCATCTTATTGAAGTTGACATAAAGCCATAACGGCAGTGCATTTGGAAGAATTCGACAATCTTATATTCAGGTATAAAGTCCATTTTCTTGTATATACACATTTAGCAGTCGATATTGAGTTGCTTTAAATCATTAATTTAACATCTTTAAGTTAATTTACCTTCTTCATCTTACTGAAGTTGACATAAAGCCATAACGGCAGTGCATTTGGAAGAATTGACAATCTTATATTCAGGTAAAACGTATTTTTTCTTGTATATACACATTTAGCAGTCGATATTGAGTTGCTTTAAATCATTAATTTAACATATTTAAGTTAATTTACCTTCTTCATCTTACTGAAGTTGACATAAAGCCATAACGGCAGTGCATTTGGAAGAATTCGACAATCTTATATTCAGGTATAAAGTCCATTTTCTTGTATATACACATTAAGCAGTCGATATTGAGTTGCTTTAAATCATTAATTTAACATCTTTAAGTTAATTTACCTTCTTCATCTTACTGAAGTTGACATAAAGCCATAACGGCAGTGCATTTGGAAGAATTCGACAATCTTATATTCAGGTATAAAGTCCATTTTCTTGTATATACACATTTAGCAGTCGATATTGAGTTGCTTTAAATCATTAATTTAACATCTTTAAGTTAATTTACCTTCTTCATCTTACTGAAGTTGACATAAAGCCATAACGGCAGTGCATTTGGAAGAATTCGACAATCTTATATTCAGGTATAAAGTCCATTTTCTTGTATATACACATTAAGCAGTCGATATTGAGTTGCTTTAAATCATTAATTTAACATCTTTAAGTTAATTTACCTTCTTCATCTTATTGAAGTTGACATAAAGCCATAACGGCAGTGCATTTGGAAGAATTCGACAATCTTATATTCAGGTAAAAAGTCGATTTTCTTGTATATACACATTTAGCAGTCGATATTGAGTTGCTTTAAATCATTAATTTAACATATTTAAGTGAATTTACCTTCTTCATCTTACTGAAGTTGACATAAAGTCATAACGGCAGTGCATTTGGGAGAATTCGACAATCTTATATTCAGGTATAAAGTCCATTTTCTTGTATATACACATTAAGCAGTCGATATTGAGTTGCTTTAAATCATTAATTTAACATCTTTAAGTTAATTTACCTTCTTCATCTTATTGAAGTTGACATAAAGTCATAACGGCAGTGCATTTGAGAGAATTCGACAATCTTATATTCAGGTATAAAGTCCATTTTCTTGTATATACACATTAAGCAGTCGATATTGAGTTGCTTTAAATAATTAATTTAACATCTTTAAGTTAGTTTACCTTCTTCATCTTACTGAAGTTGACATAAAGCCATAACGGCAGTGCATTTTGAAGAATTCGACAATCTTATATTCAGGGATAAAGTCCACTTTCTTGTATATACACATTAAGCAGTCGATATTGACTTGCTTTAAATCATTAATTTAACATCTTTAAGTTAATTTACCTTCTTCATCTTACTGAAGTTGACATAAAGTCACAACGGCAGTGCATTTGGGAGAATTCGACAATCTTATATTCAGGTATAAAGTCGATTTTCTTGTATATATGTACACATTAAGCAGTCGATACTGAGTTGCTTTAAATCATTAATTTAACATCTGTAAGTTAATTTACTTTCTTCATCTTACTGAAGTTGACATAAAGCCATAACGGCAGTGCATTTGGAAGAATTCGATAATCTTATATTCAGGTAAAAGGTCGATTTTCTTGTATATACACATTTAGCAGTCGATATTGAGTTGCCTTAAATCATTAATTTAACATCTTTGAGTTAATTTACCTTCTTCATCTTACTGAAGTTGACATAAAGCCATAACGGCAGTGCATTTGGAAGAATTCGATAATCTTATATTCAGGTAAAAAGTCCATTTTTTTGTATATACACATTAAGCAGTCGATATTGAGTTGCTTTAAATCATTAATTTAACATCTGTAAGTTAA
>NW_026091960.1:0-7108 GCF_024586455.1 Bactrocera neohumeralis | reverse complement strand
GCAAAAAATAAATTTTTCAATTTTTTAAGGGGTTTTGATGTTAGGGGGTTGCCCAAGATTTTAAATAGCAATAACGACAATGATTTAAATTATTTCAAACAAAATTAATAGAATTGGTTTTTTGGTACATACACATTATGCAATCGATATCAGGTTGCGTAAAAATATAAACTTTACATATTTATGCTATTTAGCCGTTTTGATGTTATTGGAGCTTTCGTAGAGTTGTCGTATAGCCATAACGACAGTGTTTTTAGTACATACACATTCAACAATGCTAATTAGCCGTTTTGATTGGAGTTGTCATAGAGTTGTCCTATAGCAATAACGACAGTGTATTTGGAACAATTTTACAATCTTAAATTAAAATTTAAATTGATTTTTTGGATACATACACATTAAGCAATCGATATCGAATTGCGTAAAAATATGAACTTTACATATTTTTGCTAATTAGCCGTTTTGATGTTATTGGAGTTGTCATAGAGTTGTCGTATAGCAATAGCGACAGTGTATTTGGAACAATTTTACAATCCTAAATTAAGGTGTAGAATTGATTTTTTGGTACACACATATTATGCAATCGATATCGAGTTGCGTAAAAATATGAACTTTACATATTTATGCTAACTAGCCGTTTTGATGTTATTGGAGTTGTCATAGAGTTGTCCTATAGCAATAGCGACAGTGTATTTGGAACAATTTAACAATCTTAAATTAAGGTGTAGAATTGATTTTTTGATACATACACATTAAGCAATCGATATCAAGATGCGTAAAAATATGAACTTTACATATTTATGCTAATTAGCCGTTTTGATGTTATTGGAGTTGTAATAGAGGTGTCCTATAGCAATAGCGACAGTGTATTTGGAACAATTTAACAATCCGAAATTAAGGTGTAGAATTGATTTTTTGACACATACACATTATGCAATCGATATCAGGTAGCGTAAAAATATGAACTTTACATATTTATGCAAATTTGCCGTTTTGATGTTATTGGAGTTGTCATAGAGTTGTCGTATAGCAATAGCGACAGTGTATTTGTAAGAATTTATCAATCCTAAATTTTGGTGTAGAATTGATTTTTTGGTACATACACATTATGCAATCGATATCAAGTGGCGTAAAAATATGAACTTTACATATTTATGCTAACTAGCCGTTTTGATGTTATTGGAGCATTGTCATAGAGTTGTCGTATAGCCATAACGGCAGTGTATTTGGAACAATTTCACAATCTTAATTAAGGTGTAGAATCGATTTTTTGATACATACACATTAAGCAATCGATATCAAGTTGCGTAAAAATATGAACTTTACATATTTATGCTAACTTAGCCGTTTTGATGTTATTGGAGTTGTCATAGAGTTGTCCTATAGCAATAGCGACAGTGTATTTGGAACAATCTTACAATCTTAAATTAAGATGTAAAATATGTAAAATAAATATTAAGCAATCGATATCAAGATGCGTAAAATATGAACTTTACATATTTATGCTAACTAACCGTTTTGATGTTATTGGAGTTGTCATAGAGTTGTCCTATAGCAATAGCGACAGTGTATTTGGAACAACTTAACAATCCTAAATTAAGGTGTAGAATTGATTTTTTGATACATACACATTAAGCAATCGATATCAAGTTGCGTAAAAATATGAACTTTACATATTTATGCTAACTAGCCGTTTTGATGTTATTGGAGTTGTCATAGAGTTGTCGTATAGCAATAGCGACAGTGTATTTGGAACAATTTAACAATCTTAAATTAAGGTGTAGAATCGATTTTTTGATACATACACATTAAGCAATCGATATCAAGTTGCGTAAAAATATGAACTTTACATATTTATGCTAACTAGCCGTTTTGATGTTATTGGAGTTGTCATAGAGTTGTCGTAAAGCCATAATGACAGTATATTTGAAACAATTTCACAATCTTAAATTAAGGTGTAGAATCGATTTTTTGATACATACACATTAAGCAATCGATATCAAGTTGCGTAAAAATATGAACTTTACATATTTATGCTAAAGAGCCGTTTTGATGTTATTGGAGTTGTCATAGAGTTGTCCAATAGCAATAGCGACAGTGTATTTGGAACAACTTTTACAATCTTATATTAAGGTGTAGAATCGATTTTTTGATACATACACATTAAGCAATCGATATCAAGTTGCGTAAAAATATGAACTTTACATATTTATGCTAATCGATATCCGTTTTGATGTTAAATAGAGTGTCGTATAGCTAGCGACAGTATTTGGAAAATTTAACAATCTTATATTAAGGTTTGAATGTTATGAACTTTACATATTTATGAGTTGTTATAGAGTTGTCGTAGAGTAGCCATAATAACAGTGTATTTGAAACAATTTCACAATCTTAAGTTACGGTGTAGAATCGATTTTTTGATACATACACATTAAGCAATCGATATAAAGTTGCGTAAAAATATGAACTTTACTTATTTATGCGAACTAGCCGTTTTGATGTTATTGGAGTTGTCATAGAGTTGTCCTATAGCAATAGCGACAGCGTATTTGGAACAATTTAACAATCCCAAATTAAGGTGTAGAATCGATTTTTTAGTACATACACATTAAGCAATCGATATCAAGTTGCGTAAAAATATGAACTTTACATATTTATGCTATTTAGCCGTTTTGATGTTATTGGAGTTGTCATAGAAATGTCGTATAGATATAGCGACAGTATATTTGGAGCAATTTCACAATCTTATATTAAGGTGTAGAATCGATTTTTTAGTACATACACATTAAGCAACCGATATCAAGTTGCGTAAAAATATGAACTTTACATATTTATGTTAACTAGCCGTTTTGATGTTATTGGAGTTGTCATAGAGTTGTTCTATAGCAATAGCCATAGCGTATTTGGAGCAATTTCACAATCTTAAATTAAGGTGTAGAATCGATTTTTTGATACATACACATTAAGCAATCGATATCAAGTTGCGTAAAAATATGAACTTTACATATTTATGCTAACTAGCCGTTTTGATGTTATTATAGTTGTCATAGAGTTGCCCTATAGCAATAGCGATAGTGTATTTGAAACAATTTCACAATCTTAAGTTACGGTGTAGAATCGATTTTTTGATACATACACATTAAGCAATCGATATAAAGTTGCGTAAAAATATGAACTTTACTTATTTATGCGAACTAGCCGTTTTGATGTTATTGGAGTTGTCATAGAAATGTCGTATAGATATAGCGACAATATATTTGGAGCAATTTCACAATCTTATATTAAGGTGTAGAATCGATTTTTTAGTACATACACATTAAGCAACCGATATCAAGTTGCGTAAAAATATGAACTTTACATATTTATGCTAACTCGCCGTTTTGATGTTATTGAAGTTGTCATGGAGTTGTCCTATAGCAATAACGACAATGTATTTGGAACATATTTGCAAACTTAGGTTAAGGTGTAGAAATGATTTTTTGGTACATACACATTAAGCAATCGATATCAAGAAGCGCAAAAATATGAACTTTACATATTTCTGTTAATTGGCCGTTTTGATGTTATTGGAGTTGTCATAGAGTTGTCCTTTAGCAATAGCGACAGTGTATTTGGAACAATTTAACAATCCTAATTTAAGGTGTAGATTTTTTAGTACATACAAATTAAGCAATCGATATCAAGAAGGGCAAAAATATGAACTTTACATATTTCTGTTAATTGGCCGTTTTGATGTTATTGGAGTTGTCATAGAGTTGTCGTATAGCCATAGCGACAGTAAATTTGGAACAGCTTCACAATCTTAAATTAAGGTGTAGAATTGATTTTTTGGTACATACACATTATGCAATCGAAATCAAGTTGCGTAAAAATATGAACTTTACATATTTATGCAAATTAGCCGTTTTGATGCTATTGGAGTTGTCATAGAGTTGTCGTTTAGCCATAGCGACAGTGTATTTGGAACAATTTCACAATCTTAAATTAAGGTGTAGAATCGATTTTTTAGTACATACACATTAAGCAATCGATATCAAGTTGCGTAAAAATATGAACTTTACATATTTATGCTAACTAGCCGTTTTGATGTTATTGGAGTTGTCATAGAGTTGTCCTATAGCAATAGCGACAGTGCATTTGGAACAATTTAACAATCCCAAATTAAGGTGTAGAATCGATTTTTTGGTACATACACATTAACCAATCGATATCAAGTTGCGTAAAAATATGAACTTTACATATTTATGCTAACTAGCCGTTTTGATGTTATTGGAGTTGTCATAGAAATGTCGTATAGATATAGCGACAGTATATTTGGAGCAATTTCACAATCTTATATTAAGGTGTAGAATCGATTTTTTGGTACATACACATTAAGCAATCGATATCAAGTTGCGTAAAAATATGAACTCTATATATTTATGCTAACTAGCCGTTTTGATGTTATTGGAGTTGTCATGGAGTTGTCGTGTAGCCATAATAACAGTGTATTTGAAACAATTTCACAATCTTAAGTTACGGTGTAGAATCGATTTTTTGATACATACACATTAAGCAATCGATATAAAGTTGCGTAAAAATATGAACTTTACTTATTTATGCTAACTAGCCGTTTTGATGTTATTGGAGTTGTCATAGAGTTGTCCTATAGCAATAGCGACAGCGTATTTGGAACAATTTAGCAATCCCAAATTAAGGTGTAAAATCGATTTTTTAGTACATACACATTAAGCAATCGATATCAAGTTGCGTAAAAATATGAACTTTACATATTTTTGCTAACTAGCCGTTTTGATGTTATTGGAGTTGTCATAGAGTTGTCGTATTGCCATAACGACAGTGTCTTCGGAGCAATTTCGCAATCTTAAGTTAAGGTGTAGAATCGATTTTTTGTACATACACATTAAGCAATCGATATCAAGTTGCGTAAAAATATGAACTTTACATATTTATGCTAACTAGCCGTTTTGATGTTATTGGAGTTGTCATAGAGTTGTCCTATAGCAATAGCGACAGTGTATTTGGAACAATTTAACAATCCCAAATTAAGGTGTAGAATCGATTTTTTAGTACATACACATTATGCAATCGATATCAAGTTGCGTAAAAATATGAACTTTACATATTTATGCTAACTAGCCGTTTTGATGTTATTGGAGTTGTCATAGAGTTGTCGTGTAGCCATAATAACAGTGTATTTGGAACAATTTAACAATCTTAAATTAAGGTGTAGAATCGATTTTTTAGTACATACATATTAAGCAATCGATATCAAGAAGCGTAAAAATATGAACTTTACATTCTTTTGTTAATTAGCCGTTTTGATGTTATTGGAGTTGTCATAGAGTTGTCCTATAGCTTAATAACGACAATGTATTTGAACAATTTGCAAACTTAAGGTTAAGGTGTAGAATCGATTTTTTGATACATACACATTAAGCAATCGATATCAAGTTGCGTAAAAATATGAACTTTACATATTTATGCTAACTAGCCGTTTTGATGTTATTGGAGTTGTCATAGAGTTGTCCTATAGCAATAGCGACAGTGTATTTGGAACAACTTTGAAATCTTAAATTAAGATGTAAAATTGATTTTTTTGTATCGATATCAAGATGCGTAAAAATATGAACTTTACATATTTATGAAAATTAGCCGTTTTGATGTTATTGGAGTTGTCATAGAGTTGTCCTATAGCAATAACGACAATGTATTTGGAACAATTTAACAATCCTAAATTAAGGTGTAGAAATGATTTTTTGGTACATACACATTAAGCAATCGATATCAAGTTGCGTAAAAATATGAACTTTACATATTTATGCTAATTGGCCGTTTTGATGTTATTGGAGTTGTCATAGAGTTGTCCTATAGCATTAGCGACGATGTATTTGGAACAATTTAACAAACCTTAATTAAGGTGTAGAATTGATTTTTTAATACATACATACACATTAAGCAATCGATATAAAGTTGCGTAAAAATATGAACTTTACATATTTTGTTAATTGGCCGTTTTGATGTTATTGGAGTTGTCATAGAGTTGTCGTATAGCAAAAGCGACAGTATATTTGGAAACAATTTCACAATCTTTATTATGTAATCGATTTTTGGTGAACATTAAGCAATCGATTCAAGATTAAAAATAGAACTTTACATATTTCTGTTAATTAGCTGTTTTGATGTTCTTGGAGTTGTCATAGAGTTGTCGTACAGCCATAGCGACAGTGTATATGGAGCAATTGCACAATCTTATATTAAGGTGCAGAATCGACCTTTTAGTACATACACATTA
Organism: Bactrocera neohumeralis; assembly: GCF_024586455.1. Lineage (NCBI taxonomy): Eukaryota > Metazoa > Arthropoda > Insecta > Diptera > Tephritidae > Bactrocera > Bactrocera neohumeralis. Next base: position 813 of record NW_026091960.1, on the reverse strand, counting down.
TGCAATCTATATCAGGTTTCGTAAAAATATGAACTTTACATATTTGTGCTAACTAGCCGTTTTGATGTTATTAGAGTTGTCATAGAGTTGTCGTGTAGCCATAATAACAGTGTATTTGAAACAATTTCACAATCTTAAGTTACGGTGTAGAATCGATTTTTTGATACATACACATTAAGCAATCGATATAAAGTTGCGTAAAAATATGAACTTTATATATTTAGGCAAATTTGCTGTTTTGATGTTATTGGAGTTGTCATAGAGTTGTTCTATAGCAATAGCGACAGCGTATTTGGAACAATTTAACAATCCCAAATTAAGGTGTAGAATCGATTTTTTAGTACATACACATTAAGCAATCGATATCAAGTTGCGTAAAAATATGAACTTTACATATTTATGCTATTTAGCCGTTTTGATGTTATTCGAGTTGTCATAGAAATGTCGTATAGATATAGCGACAGTATATTTGGAGCAATTTCACAATATTATATTAAGGTGTAGAATCGATTTTTTAGTACATACACATTAAGCAACCGATATGAAGTTGCGTAAAAATATGAACTTTACATATTTATGCTAACTAGCCGTTTTGATGTTATTGAAGTTGTCATGGAGTTGTCGTGTAGCCATAATAACAGTGTATTTGAAACAATTTCACAGTCTTAAGTTACGGTGTAGAATCGATGTTTTGATACATACACACTAAGCAATCTATATCAAGTTGCGTAAAAATATGAACTTTACATATTTATGCTAACTCGCCGTTTTGATGTTATTGAAGTTGTCATGGAGTTGTCCTATAGCAATAAC
>NW_026091959.1:0-9575 GCF_024586455.1 Bactrocera neohumeralis | reverse complement strand
CACAAGTCACTCTTCTCTACAACATGTAGCATATGTGTTTGTATATAAAAAGGTGGTACATAACAATTTGTAATAATATGAATACCTGTGATTATACCTTGTTCTAGTAGTTTTACTTCTGTATCATGGCAAACTTTGCATCATGGTTTCTAGGATCCAATTTTTTGGCTACCTCAAAATTTTTATCTATTAAGGTTTACGGCCTGTTACGACTGTTTTCCTTTTTACTTAGTGTCATATAAATGATCAGTAGGATTTATTGACAATGTTATGACAAAATTTATGTAAAAAAAACATGGGGAAAAATTAAAAAAAAAAACGTTAATTACTTTTTTATTTATCAACATTTTTTCATGATTCTAGTAGGGACGATAACCATTCATATACTTTTTAAGAATAAATTGGAGTTTTGTGTTTCAGATAATCTAAACATGAGATATCGTATCCGCCAGTGAAAAAAGCCATTCTGCCAGCCATTTTTCCGACAGATGTCATCAAAAATTCCAAAAAAATTTGTTTATACACTCCACGATATACCTCATGATATGTGAAAAAAGTTCTATTGTAGAATAAAAATTTCTATGAAAAAAATGTCAAAAAAACAGGCTAGATTACCCTACTGACTCCTAAAAAAATTATGTGTTTAATCGTCGAAATGTTCCCGGCACTATTTCTTCTTCTTCTATAGTTACTTTTGGAGAAGAACTCGGTATTGTTAAAAGCTCAACGTACTAATTTCATCCAACTTTATTCGTTCCATATATTGCATAATTGCCTCTTCTTGTAAAACATAATTCTCTTCGTAGTGTGTTCAAGAAGATTTGATAAAAGAACTTCTGCTACAATATCAGTAGTCTTTACACTAAGCGGTTGACATTTAGATTTACCTTTCCATACTAAGTCATAGTTTGGATACATATCCGAATTTTTTAAAAGAGCCCCATGTCGTATATTTAAATACTGCGGTTTACTAAAATTAGAGTCTAATATCAACTCCAGGTTTCATCAGGCGTATACTTTAGTAGCTTCGCCTTTTCTATTAGCTACTTTAACTGATTGAGTTGAACTTTTGCATATTTTTTTCAATATGATCAAGCTAAATCATGCTTTCCTTGTTGAATTTGTTCAAGCAATCGAAATTTTCTTTTTAAAATACTTCTTGTTTCTTCTTGCTTCATCTTTCTTCAAAACTGCGACATAAACGATAAATTTTTCCTTATTTTTGATTTTATTTGGTCATTAAGGGGCTATACCAGTGTGACGCATGAAAAATGAGGCGATTTTCGTGAATTTTTTTAAAAGAAAGTATGCTATTGAATATTTCGAACTTTTTTGACCGTAATAAGGCCATTGTTCTAAGAGATCTTCGTTCTTAAAACAATACATGGCTAAAAAACAGAATTTTCAGATGTAGCATGTACTCGTAGTAGAGGCAAAAAGAGATTAAATGCTAATTATAGACATTGGACAACATTATCATATAAAACTCAGCAATATTTTTTAAAGTCTACACAAATTTTAGAGTTCGTATTTTACAAAATAATAGTGTCAAAATTATAGCTTAGAAACCATAGTATGTTGGCGGGAGTTTAGAAGTCGCCAGTGTCATTGGAGCGAAAAATTGTGAATAGTGTTTATGATACTGATATTGTAATAGATATCAACAGAATGATAGGTGATGTAAAGATGCACCACGCTCTTGAAGATCAAATATCGATTTCCTTGAATGATGTCTAAACCTAACTGTTGTTTTTTTCTGTATGAAATGGCAGCTCTTGAATCTCTTTTTCAGTTGCTCTTCGTCTCAATTGCAGCAACTTGAATAGTTTACATACAGATTGTACCAGAAAATGGGCCTCATCGTTGAACAAAATTTGGCGCGAAAACATCGGATCTTCTTGAACTTTTCAAGAGCCGATAGAGTGAAGCGATGTCGCTTGGGAAGGTCGAGCGACTTCAGTTCATGGTCTATTCGGTCGAATATTATCCAATAATGAATGCATATTTTTTATATAATTTTCCAATTTTCGTAATAGAGTTGAACGACTTGTAAACGTTGTTCAGGTGTAGGTCTTTCCACTGATTAAAAAAATGCTACTGAAAATAGTACCTCTACTTGGATCACCCTTTAGTATACCGCTTTAAAGTTGTTGAAATGTTGAGTTTTAACCAACAGTTAATGCCAAATTGCTCTCAAAATTTTGGTTTTTATTAAGGTCTCTATGGCTTAGATTGGCGTGGAATCTTTGTAAGTTCTCCTTCTGCTCAAAAAAAGTATTTAATTTCTTCATACCTTGTCGAATCCTTGCCCTTAGTGCGAAAACTTAAATAATTTTATTTTAGATTTCACGGAACAAATATCTTATTTTGAACATATAAAAAGCAACCAATATACAAACCACCCTGTATTTCCCCCTAAAAGTACAACATCCCGTCATTGTTCACTTTAAAATGTTAGGTGCTGTTCGCTGCCTTTTGACGCTTCCGGTGTGTGGCACCTTTTTTGGTTATTTTTATTTTTTCCAGTCCTTAAATACTTTTTTTACTGTTGTTGTTGCAAACTTGAAATAAGAGCGCTGCATTGGTGGCGTGCGTGTTAACAAGCAATTAAATGCGAATTACACTTCTTACTTCCTATCTTCCTTAATTTGTGTGAATGCTAACTAAGTTCTGTGCTTTCAGCGCGAGTATATGTGTGTCGTTTGCAATATGTTTGATTGTGTGTGTGTGTGTGTGTGGTGTTCAGTGTGGCAAAGTTTTCAACGCTACTTGCTTTAGCTTGCTTTATGCCAGTTCCACCAAATTTTGTTATCATTGAATTAAACTTTGTTACATTTTTTCTTGTAGTTGTTGCAATTGCAGGTGTACTTTATGGCTAATGCTTCCGCCCAACCGCCCTCCTCTTCAAAATTGTGCCAAATTATTTCAGTATTTAACTCATTCGAATTCGTGAAAAGGGGTCTTCCTCCCTCAACTTTTTTTATTTGCTTTCCTTCCTATTTTGTGTACTCTGGAACTTTGCGCCCGCGTTCGCGTCTCTAAAAGTTAGCTTGGCTAAGTGAATGCGCATGTGGTAATTAGCGATAATTTTTAATTGCTGCCGAATGAAGATTTATGCGCTTCCGTTACTGTCTTCGCCAGCGTAATGCCCATAGATCGGTGCTATGATAAGCACAGCAGTTGACTTGGGAAGGCAAGCCAACGGGAATAAACCTAAAATAGTTACATTTTGATGACCCCAAGTGAATTCAGTGAATCGGATGGAATTATTGCACGGCGAATTAAATGTTAAAGGCGAAGGGGAGTTAAACGATTATTACCTGATTACTCTTGATTACACTGTTAATTGAATGAAATATGTTGACATTTCGTGCCGGAATTCGATGAAGCGATTTAGTTACTATCCTTAGAGACAATGTTGAGTGGATATTAGAAAATGGGTAATTTACGAAAGGAAAGTAAGAAGGACTAAAATAGTTTAATATTCCGTGCTTTCTTCTTTTTCTACGATTGAATTAAAACTTTGAAGAAGAGTAAAAACTTAGAATTAATTTTATTAAAAAGGTGTGACTTTGCATTGAATATGCCTATCTCGACGGATAAATTGTTGCTTAAAAGACTCTCGACGTAAGTTGGGTGCAGAAGTATCGTTGATGAAAACATCCAATAATGTCAAAGGTCATAGGTGTTCTATGATGCGGTGTACAGAAAGGCACAATATATCTGGCATATGACAGATTAGGTTAGATAAGGTCATAGCGTTGCTCCTCGAGCAAAGAATGAAAAAGAGCGTTTGACAAAATATTATAACATTATATAATAAAAAAATATACAATTAGAAGACACACAATTTCGGCGATATTGACATTATTAAAAGCAAGTAGGACATTGGGGTGTTTTTTATCGGCGGCCTCAAACCCAGCGCACAACCTAGTGAGGATGCTTCGCCTTTTAACCTTGGCTCCACTTTAAACTGATGTTTTTGGCTACCCAGACTTTCCTCACTTTCGTGAACTTCCACACATGACTCCATCGTTCCATAAAGAGCAAGTAGAACAACGGTGTACTTGTTTCCAATTGGATGAATTGGGTTAAAACAAGCTCAACTTCTTTGAAATAAGTTTAACATAGAGGAAGCTTGATGCTATTGCTAATAAGTGCACAAGCCTTTTAGGAGGAAGAAGATCTGAGGAGAAACCAGCAGGAAATTGTGATCTAGATTGTCAGTTTGAAAAATGTTAGCACATTTCAGCTTGAGCTACCATTGTTTGTGTTGTCCTAGTGTTTCAGATCACAATAAGAGCCGTTTTTAGAACACGCTCCAGCTGCTAAGCTCTTGGGGTTTTCAGAGTGTCCTCCATTAAGCAATAACCGTATAAAATAGTTTTCAAAAGAGCTGAAATTAATAATTCAGTGAAAGTACATTCGAAGCCATTATGTATGGAACTCGATTCCTTTTTGCTTCACCACTACGGTCACGCTTGCAAAAGTCAGACGCTGAATCAATTTTCAACGGTTTTCAAGCATAAATCGGCCGATACTGCTACTGCTGCAATTTCACGTTCGATATACATACATACGTAGTTCATCAATAGTCGCTGGCTTGTTGGCATAGACCATAGACTTCACATAGCTCCTCAGGAATAGTTTAACGGCGTCGAATCGTACGACTGAGTCGGCCAATTGACTAGGCCATTTCGTGAGATAAGAAGACGTTCACCAAATATGGTTTTCAATAAATCGATTGTGACATTCACTGTGTGGCTTCTGGCGCCATTATGATGGAACTACATATTGTCCAAGACTATACATCTAATTCGGGCCAAAAATATTTAGTTAACATTGAGCTGTAGCGTTTCTCATTAACAGTAAAGTGCCGGTCTGGATCATCACGGCAGAAATATGATGACATCGCACCATTCATAATTGTTTCAGGATGCAATGGTGACTGATGGAGTCCGTATGGATTGCTGCCTGACCAATAACGCATATTTAGCTTATTGACGAAGCCCAGCTAGAAATGAGCTCAATTTAATCTCGTAAGGACGTAGGCCAAGATCTTTTCGCAAAATTCGGCACAATGACGTCACTGAGATGCTTGAGAACGACGTGTGAGAGATTGATTTGGGTCTTCCTCAATTGGTGCGCTAGCGGCAGCAATATTCTCGACACTACGGGCACTTCTTTGTCTCACTGGCACAAAACTTTTTTTACTGTGCCTGTGGATTCAACTATTTCCATCAGACGCTCTATTGTTGATCCTGACAAGACGATTATGGCGACCATAAATTGGTCGTAGGCCTAAAGTTGAGGCCACTAACTCCGAATTTCGGTAATAAGTTTTTATAAATTTGGCTCGCTGTTGGATCGTATGTCTTTCCGCTGATAAAATGACAAACCTTTCTGGAAGAGAAATGTCAAAAGGACGGATTTCCCCGGCGCCGGTTGCTCCTCCTATCGATCTACTTTTGTTGCGTCCCTATTGAAAAACCGTTAGAATATGGTCCACCTGCTAAGCTCTTGTGGTTTTCAGAGCGTTCTTCACCAGACAACAAACGCATAAAATATTATTACGTTAATAACGTTTTCATAGAGCGAAAACACCTCTTTTGTTAGAGGCCCACCTCCTTTCAATTCCTCCTCTACAGCAGTATAAGTTGACCGATGATTGGCGTATTGCAGTTAAATAAAAATTGGATTCAATAACTTGATTGGATGTAAGACCAAGCTTTAATCTGTAGCGTGTGCTTGGACTTTTCTAAAATCTTAGTCAAAAGTTTAGTCGCTTTCTGACAATGTTTTCTTATAATCACAATAAAAAACGACTAGCTTTTACTTCAAACGGACTGCTGAATAATAGAGAAATTTTTGGAAGTTTATGCAAAGTAAATATTAGAAACTTTAATCTGTTTTTAAAATCTCGAAATTTTAAAAATAACCAATAACTGTAAACTTCTAATATTACTTGCAGGTTCATTTAATTTAAGCGATTGAAGAGTTTCTGCACGAGGGTTAGGCAAACATGCTGACTTTCTGATGGCAAAGTGGCGTTTTTTATTTGTCCCTGAAAAAGCAAATTAACATTTTGAGTTAAATTTTACGTTAGTACATTTTATGAGCCACTTCAAAATATACCTATTTCCATTTCAAATAGAAAGCTTACACGAGCAAAAAAAAAAATATATATATATACTTTTTGTATCAAGATTATTTGGCATAATGAAGTCTGCTTATAATCAACATTGGCTACATACTTAATGACTTTCCTTTCACAAACTCATTTCCACATCTCTAATTTCACATAAACTCTTAATTTGCCGCTGCTGTGACAGAAAGTTAAGTCAGTACACAAACAACTAATGGGAAAAGGCAAATTGCAGATTAACGCAAATGAAATCCTTTGTGGTTTCCACTTACCATAGCGCACAACTACTTCATATGTACGACGGCAGCCTTTTGTTTACTTTCAATAAACCGCAAAAAGTTGCAAACAATTGAATATTTGGTTAAAGCGGAAATCAACCTACAATGAGGGTACAAAAAACGACACAACAACAATGGCTTAGCAGTGTTAATAGTTTGTGGAGTCAAAAGGGTGAAGAAATATATACATAAGTAGATATATGTTATGTGCTAAAATGGTTCTAACAACTTTTGAACAACAACAAGTGGCATTTGAAAGGCATTATCAGCCGTGAAATGAAAATATTTTTCGGGTCCGGAAAAGTTCATAAGGCGGTGGGATAATGCACTTTCTTGACAAAAGAAGGGAATTCTTAAATTTATACATATGAAAATAAAAACAATTATATCGGATATTCATCATAGAATTCGGTATAATTAGAATTCCACATCCGAATCTATGGCTTTACAATTCGATTAAGTAGAAGTTTTTTCGTTTTCTTTTTCGAAAAATGTATTCTAAAAAAATCTGTTAATTCAAGGGGTGATAAGGACCTCGAATGACTATTTGCCAAAACATTAAGAGCAGTATTTATTTTAGTTCATAAACGGGAACTTATTATAATAAATATACAAAGTGTAAAAATATTTTTACTTACAAGAGGGACCCAATAAATATTTATTCTCTCCGCCAGATGGCGCCACTCTGTAGTGAAGTAGAATGATAAAGTAGTAGCCATCTCAGAAAACCGCATGAGTGATATCTTGCATGAAATGTTGTGCAGGAGAAAGCTGTCGATGCCGATCTTGATCATTCCGGAAAATAAGTGTGGTCGTGAGAACACTTTGCAGCTGTGTTTGCTGCTGCTAAAGAGTAATCAGAAAAACTTACTTCGTATTTTCGCAATTGTTGTCAAACATGATCTACTGATGTACTTCTTTTACCAAGAAAGTGTCGAAACAGTAGACTTTTCCGGCTGAAATGTTTCGAAAAAAAAAGAATACCATCCTGTCAGCCTGAATTGTCATAACCCCCTTGTATGGGATTAACAAGGTGCACCCACATCGACTACCTCGAGAAAGAAAATAAAAATAAAAATAAATTCGACCACGTGCTCGTTATTTTAGTTTTTAAATAAAGAAAAATAATTTAGCAAATCAAAATTTGTTTCAAAATTTCTTCAGAAAATGTATTTTGCAGACGAGTGAGAGAAAGTTTCATCACAAAGAATATCGAGTTTAATGAAAACTATGTTAAAAATTAATCGTAATTTTATCCAACTATTTTTTATTTGGAAGGCAAAATATTTATCGAACCGCCTCGTATGTAATGAAGAGAAGAGGCTTAGTCGAAGTTATGCCTTTTGTTTATATTCTTTTCGGTTTTCGGTTATATTTTTATACTCTCGCAACAAAGTTGCCAAAGAGAGTATTATAGTTTTGTTCACATAACGGTTGTTTGTAAGTCCTAAAACTAAAAAGAGTCAGATATAGGTTATGTATACCAAAGTGATCAGGGTGACGAGTAGAGTTGAAATCCGGATGTCTGTCTCCGTCCGTCTGTCCGTCCGTCCGCAAGCTGTAACTTGAGTAAAAATTGAGATATCATGATGAAACTTGGTACACGTATTTCTTGGCTCCATAAGAAGGTTAAGTTCGAAGATGGGCAAAATCGGCCCACTGCCACGCCCACAAAATGGCGGAAACCGAAAACCTATAAAGTGTCATAACTAAGCCACAAATAAAGATATTAAAGTTTGGCACAAAGGATCGCATTAGGGAGGGGCATATTTGGACGTAATTTTTTTGGAAAAGTGGGCGTGGCCCCGCCCCTACTAAGTTTTTTGTACTAACTCTATGTCAGCCAAACTCTACAGAGTCGTTTTCTTCAGGCATTTCCATATACAGTTTAAAAATGAAGAAATCGGATAATAACCACGCCCACCTCCCATACAAAGGTTATGTTGAAAATCACTAAAGTGCGTTAACCGACTAACAAGAAACGTCAGAAACACTAAATTTTAAGGAAGAAATGGCAGAAAGAAGCTGCACAGGCTTTTTTAAAATTGAAAATGGGCGGGCGTCGCCCACTGGCGGACCAAAACCATATCTCAGGAACTACTCGACCGATTTTAATGAAATTCGGTATATAATATTTTCTTAACACCCTGATGACATGTACGAAATATGGGTGAAATCGGTTCACAACCAACGCCTTCTTTCCAATATAACGCTATTTTGAATTCCATCTGATGCCTTCTCTGTATAATATATACATTAGAACCAATGATGATAGCGGAATAAAACTTTACACAAATACGGTATTTGAGCTGAGGTAACCCTTGTGGAAAAATTGTCGTGATCGGACTATAACTTTTCTAGGTCCCAGATATCGAACACGAAGAACTCAGTGCCTAACCTAACATAATCTAATTTTTCACCGAAAATATCGGTAAATCTCTCAGACATTTTCATGTAATTCAGAGGGCATCATTTTTATACTGACTCAAAGTGTCGCCGCTGGTTGGAGTTTGGCTAATAACGGTATCTCAAATATGATTATCATGATCATGAAGAAAGAGTGGTGGATCACACTGTAACTATTCCTTACTTTGGTAATAAATAAGTTTAATGGTTCACAAATTAAAGCGGTTAGTTTGGCTGCATGCTGTGCGAAAGGCAGAACTTTTAAACAATATATTGAAACAATTTTAGAAGAAAGGCATTTGGTGGATCACACTGTATATTTAGTAATTTCAAATTAAATTTTTTTATTGATCGCCGGAAAGATATAGAAATATTATTGTTCCTTTTAATATTTTTGGAGTATTTTTTGAATGCCTAGCAGACTAATTAAAATGTTCGCTTTGGCAAGAATTATTGTGTTTCGGAGGCATCAGGCCTTTGGAGGGTCGGGAAAGGTCGCTGATGAAGACCGAAAGAATGAGCAAATCCAAAGGGAAAACTATGGTCATTGTCTTTTTGACATCATATGCATCGGCCAACACGAATTTGTTCCTCCTGAACAAACCATCAATGCCAAGTTTTATGCGGAAATCGTCAATAGACTCAAAGGGCAACGGGTCCGACGACATCGGCCGATTGAAAGTTGACCACGACAAGCCCGGGATATCGTATTTTTTTGGGAAAACGCCAACCAAAGAGCCCCCGCC
>NW_026091958.1:0-13789 GCF_024586455.1 Bactrocera neohumeralis | reverse complement strand
CAATCTTAAATAGAGGTGTAGAACCAATTTTTAGTACATACATATTAAGCAATCGATATCAAGCTGCGTAAAAATATGAACTTTACATATTTCTGTTAATTAGCCGTTTTGATGTTATTGAAGTTGTCACAGAGTTGTCTTATAGCCATAACGACTGTGTATTTGGAGCAATTTCACAATCTTAAGTTAAGGTGTAGAATTGATTTTTTGATACATAGAGTTGTCCTACAGCAATAGCGACAGTGTATTTGGAACAACTTCACAAGCTTATATTAAGGTGTAGAATCGAATTTTTGATACATACACATTAAGCACTCGATACCAAGTTGCGTAAAAATATGAACTTTACATATTTATGCTAACTAGCCGTTTTGATGTTATTGGAGTTGTCATAGAGTTGTCCAATAGCAATAGCGACAGTGTATTTGGAGCAATTATACAATGTTATATTAGGGTGTAGAATCGATTTTTGGCACAATACATTACAATCGAGATTCAAGATGCGTAAAATATGAACTTATATTAAGGTGTAGAATCGATTTTTGATACATACACATTAAGCAATCGATATCAAGTTGCGTAAAAATATGAACTTTACATATTTATGCTAACTAGCCGTTTTGATGTTATTGGAATTGTCATAGAGTTGTCCTATAGCAATAGCGACAGTGTATTTGGAACAATTTAACAATCTTAAATTAAGGTGTAGAATTGATTTTTTAGTACATACACATTAAGCAATCAAAATCAAGATGCGTAAAAATATGAACTTTACATATTTATGCTAACTAGCCGTTTTGATGTTATTGGAGTTGTCATAGAGTTGTCGTATAGCCATAACGACAGTGTATTTGGAGCAATTTCACAATCTTAAATTAAGGTGTAGAATCGATTTTTTAGTACATACATATTAAGCAATCGATATCAAGATGCGTAAAAATATGAACTTTACATACTTATGCTAACTAGCCGTTTTGATGTTATTGGAGTTGTCATAGAGTTGTCGTATAGCAATAGCGACAGTGTATTTGGAACAATTTTACAATCTTAAATTAAGGTGTAGAATTGATTTTTTGGTACATACACATTAAGCAATCGATATCAAGTTGCGTAAAAATATGAACTTTACATATTTATGCTAACTAGCCGTTTTGATGTTATTGGAGTTGTCATAGAGTTGTCGTATAGCAATAGCGACAGTGTATTTGGAACAATTTACAATCTTAAATTAAGATGTAGAATTGATTTTTTGGTACATACACATTAAGCAATCGATATCAAGTTGCGTAAAAATATGAACTTTACATATTTACGCTAATTAGGCGTTTTGATGTTATTGGAGTTGTCATAGAGTTGTCGTATAGCCATAGCGACAGTGTATTTGGAGCAATTTCACAATCTTATATTAAGGTTAGGAATCGATTTTTTAGTACATACACATTAAGCAATCGATATCAAGTTGCGTAAAAATATGAACTTTACATATTTATGCTAACTAGCCGTTTTGATGTTATTGGAGTTGTCATAGAGTTGTCCTATAGCAATAGCGACAGTGTATTTGGAACAATTTAACAATCTTAAATTAAGGTGTAGAATTAATTTTTTGGTACATACACATTATGCAATCGATATCAAGTTGCGTAAAAATATGAACTTTACATATTTATGCTAACTCGCCGTTTTGATGTTATTGGAGTTGTCATAGAGTTGTCGTATAGCCATAACGACAGTGTATTTGGAGCAATTTCACAATCTTATATTAAGGTGTAGAATCGATTTTTTGATACATACACATTAAGCAATCGATATCAAGTTGCGTAAAAATATGAACTTTACATATTTATGCTAATTAGCCGTTTTGATGTTATTGGAGTTGTCATAGAGTTGTCGTATAGCCAATAGCGACAGTGTATTTGGAACAATTTCAAATCTTAATTAAGGTGTAGAATCGATTTTTTGGTACATACACATTAAGCAATCGATATCAAGTTGCGTAAAAATATGAACTTTACATATTTATGCTAACTTAGCCGTTTTGATGTTATTGGAGTTGTCATAGAGTTGTCGTATAGCCATAGCGACAGTGTATTTGGAGCAATTTCACAATCTTATATTAAGGTGTAGAATCGATTTTTTGATACATACACATTAAGCAATCGATATCAAGTTGCGTAAAAATATGAACTTTACATATTTATGCTAATTAGCCGTTTTGATGTTATTGGAGTTGTCATAGAGTTGTCGTATAGCCATAACGACAGTGTATTTGGAGCAATTTCACAATCTTATATTAAGGTGTAGAACCGATTTTTTGGTACATACACATTAAGCAATCGATATCAAGTTGCGTAAAAATATGAACTTTACATATTTATGCTAACTAGCCGTTTTGATGTTATTGGAGTTGTCATAGAGTTGTCGTATAGCCATAGCGACACTATATTTGAAACAATTTCACAATCTTAATTTTCGCTGTGGAATCGATTTTTTGATACATACACATTAAGCAATCGATATCAAGTTGCGTAAAAATATGAACTTTACATATTTATGCTAACTAGCCGTTTTGATGTTATTGGAGTTGTCATAGAGTTGTCGTATAGCCATAACGACAGTGTATTTGGAGCAATTTCACAATCTTATATTAAGGTGTAGAATCGATTTTTTGAAACTTACGCATTAAGCAATCGACACCAAGTTGCGTAAAAATATGAACTTTACATATTTATCCTAACACGCCGTTTTGATGTTATTGGAGTTGTCATAGAGTTTTCGTATAGGCATAACGACAGTGTATTTGGAGCAATTTCACAATCTTATATTAAGGTGTAGAACCGATTTTTTGTACATACACATTAAGCAATCGATATCAAGTTGCGTAAAAATATGAACTTTACATATTTATGCTAACTAGCCGTTTTGATGTTATTGGAGTTGTCATAGAGTTGTCCTATAGCAATAGCGACAGTGTATTTGGAGCAATTTCACAATCTTATATTAAGGTGTAGAATCGATTTTTTAGTACATACACATTAAGCAATCGATATCAAGTTGCGTAAAAATATGAACTTTACATATTTATGCTAACTAGCCGTTTTGATGTTATTGGAGTTGTCATAGAGTTGTCGTATAGCCATAGCGACAGTGTATTTGGAGCAATTTCACAATCTTATATTAAGGTGTAGAATCGATTTTTTGGTACATACACATTAAGCAATCGATATCAAGTTGCGTAAAAATATGAACTTTACATATTTATGCTAACTAGCCGTTTTGATGTTATTGGAGTTGTCATAGAGTTGTCGTATAGCCATAGCGACAGTGTATTTGGAGCAATTTCACAATCTTATATTAAGGTGTAGAATCGATTTTTTGATACATACACATTAAGCAATCGATATCAAGTTGCGTAAAAATATGAACTTTACATATTTATGCTAACTAGCCGTTTTGATGTTATTGGAGTTGTCATAGAGTTGTCGTATAGCCATAACGACAGTGTATTTGGAGCAATTTCACAATCTTATATTAAGGTGTAGAATCGATTTTTTGATACATACACATTAAGCAATCGATATCAAGTTGCGTAAAAATATGAACTTTACATATTTATGCTAACTAGCCGTTTTGATGTTATTGGAGTTGTCATAGAGTTGTCGTATAGCCATAGCGACAGTGTATTTGGAGCAATTTCACAATCTAATATTAAGGTGTAGATTCGATTTTTTGATACATACACATTAAGCAATCGATATCAAGTTGCGTAAAAATATGAACTTTACATATTTATGCTAACTAGCCGTTTTGATGTTATTGGAGTTGTCATAGAGTTGTCGTATAGCCATAGCGACAGTGTATATAACACAATTTAACAATCCTAAATTAAAGAGTAGAATTGATTTGTTGGTACATACACATTATGCAATCGATATCAAGTTGCGTAAAAATATGAACTTTACATATTTATGCTAACTAGCCGTTTTGATGTTATTGGAGTTGTCATAGAGTTGTCGTATAGCCATAGCGACAGTGTATTTGGAGCAATTTCACAATCTTATATTAAGGTGTAGAATCGATTTTTTGATACATACACATTAAGCAATCGATATCAAGTTGCGTAAAAATATGAACTTTACATATTTATGCTAACTAGCCGTTTTGATGTTATTGGAGTTGTCATAGAGTTGTCGTATAGCCATAGCGACAGTGTATTTGGAGCAACTTTCACAATCTTATATTAAGGTGTAGAATCGATTTTTTAGTACATACACATTAAGCAATCGATATCAAGTTGCGTAAAAATATGAACTTTACATATTTATGCTAACTAGCCGTTTTGATGTTATTGGAGTTGTCATAGAGTTGTCGTATAGCCATAGCGACAGTGTATTTGGAGCAATTTCACAATCTTATTAAGGTGTAGAATCGATTTTTTGATACATACACATTAAGCAATCGATATCAAGTTGCGTAAAAATATGAACTTTACATATTTATGCTAACTAGCCGTTTTGATGTTATTGGAGTTGTCATAGAGTTGTCGTATAGCCATAGCGACAGTGTATTTGGAGCAATTTCACAATCTTATATTAAGGTGTAGAATCGATTTTTTTGTACACACACATTAAGCAATCGATATCAAGTTTCGTAAAAATATGAACTTTACTTATTTATGCTAACTAGCCGTTTTGATGTTATTGGAGTTGTCATAGAGTTGTCGTATAGCCATAACGACAGTGTATTTGGAGCAATTTCACAATCTTATATTAAGGTGTAGAATCGATTTTTTGATACATACACATTAAGCAATCGATATCAAGTTGCGTAAAAATATGAACTTTACATATTTATGCTAACTAGCCGTTTTGATGTTATTGGAGTTGTCATAGAGTTGTCGTATAGCCATAGCGACAAAATCTTTGGAGCAATCTCACAATCTTAAGTTAAGGTGTAGAATCGATTTTTTGATACATACACATTAAGCAATCGATATCAAGTTGCGTAAAAATATGAACTTTACATATTTGTGCTAACTCACCGTTTGATATTATTGGAGCTTTCATAGAGCTGTCGTAAAGCCATAGCGACAGTGTATTTGGAGCAATTTCACAATCTTATATTAAGGTGTAGAACCGATTTTTTGATACATACACATTATGCAATCGATATCAAGTTGCGTAAAAATATGAACTTTACTTATTAATGCTAACTCGCCGTTTTTATGTTATTGGAGTTTTCATAGAGTTGTCGTTTAACCATAGCGACAGTGTGTTTGGAGCAATTTCACAATCTTATATTAAGGTGTAGAATCGATTTTTAGTACACACACATTAAGCAATCGATATCAAGATGCGTAAAAATATGAACCTTACATATTTCTGTTAATTAGCCGTTTTGATGTTGTTGGAGTTGTCATAGAGTTGTCCTATGGCAATAGCGACAGTGTATTTAGAACAATTTTAGCAATCCTAAAATAAGGTGTAGAATTAATTTTTTGGTACATACACATTATGCAATCGATATCAGGTTGCGTAAAAATATGAACTTTACATATTTATGCTAACTCGCCGTTTTGATGTTATTGAAGCTTTCAGAGAGTTGTCGTATAGCCATAACAACAGTGTATTTGGAGCAATTTCACAATCTTATATTAAGGTGTAGAACCGATTTTTTAGTACATACACATTAAGCAATCGATATTAAGTTGCGTAAAAATATGAAATTTACATATTTTTGCTAATTACCCGTTTTGATGTTATTGGAGTTGTCATAGAGTTGTCCTACAGAAATAGCGACAGTGTATATGGAAACAACTTCACAAGCTTATATTAAGGTGTAGAATCGATTTTTTAGTACATGCACATTAAGCAATCGTTATCAAGTTGCGTAAATATATGAACTTTACATATTTCTGTTAATTAGCCGTTTTGATGTTATTGGAGCTTTCATAGAGTTGTCGTATAGCCATAACGACAGTGTATTTGGAGCAATTTCACAATCTTAAGTTACGCTGTAGAATCGATTTTTTGATACATACACATTAAGCAATCGATATCAAGATGCGTAAAAATGTGAACTTTACATATTTTTGCTAACTAGCCGTTTTGATGTTATTGGAGTTGTCATAGAGTTATCCTATAGCAATAGCGACAGTGTATTTGGAACAATTTAACAATCCTAAATTAAGGTGTAGATTTGATTTTTTGGTACACACACATTATTTATATAAAATATGAACTTTACATATTTATGCTATTTAGCCGTTTTGATGTTATTGGAGCTTTCATAGAGTTGTCGTATAGCCATAACGACAGTGTATTTGGAGCAATTTCACAATCTTATATTATGGTGTAGAATCTATTTTTTGATACATACACATTAAGCAATCGAAATCAAGTTGCGTAAAAATATGAACTTTACATATTTTTGCTAATTACCCGTTTTGATGTTATTGGAGTTGTCATAGAGTTGTCCTATAGCAATAGCGACAGTGTATTTGGAACAATTTAACAATCCTAAATTAAGGTGTAGATTTGATTTTTATGTACACACACATTATTCAATCGGTATCAGGTTGCCAAAAAATATGAAGTTTACATATTTATGCTAACTAGCCGTTTTGATGTTATTAGAGTTGTCTTAGTGTTTTCATATAGCCAAAACGACAGTGTATTTGGAGCAATTTCCAAATCTCACATTAAGGTGTCGAATTGATTTTTTGGTACATACACATTAAGCAATCGATATCAATTTGCGTAAAAATATGAACTTTACATATTTATGCTAATTCGCCGTTTTGATGTTATTGGAAGTTGTCATAGAGTTGTCGTATAGCCATAACGACAGTGTCTTTGGAGCAATTTCACAATCTTAAGTTGAGGTGTAGAATCGATTTTTTGATACATACACATTAAGCAATCGATATCAAGTTGCGTAAAAATATGAACTTTACATATGTTTGCTAATTACCCGTTTTGATGTTATTGGAGTTGTCATAGAGTTGTCCTATAGCAATAGCGACAGTGTATTTGGAACAATTTAGCAATCCTAAAATAAGGTGTAGAATTAATTTTTTGGTACATACACATTATGCAATCGATATCAGGTTGCGTAAGAATATGAACTTTACATATTTATGCTAACTCGCCGTTTTGATGTTATTGAAGCTTTCAGAGAGTTGTCGTATAGCCATAACGACAGTGTATTTGGAGCACTTTTACAATCTTATATTAAGGTGTAGAACCGATTTTTAGTACATACACATTATGCAATCGATACCAAGTTGCGTAAAAATATGAACTTTACATATTTATGCTAACTAGCCGTTTTGATGTTATTGGAGCTTTCATAGAGTTGTCGTATAGCCATAACGACAGTGTCTTTGGAGCAATTTCACAATCTTATATTAAGGTGTAGAATCGATTTTTTGATACATGCACATTAAGCAATCGATATCAAGTTGCGTAAAAATATGAACTTTACATATTTGTGCTAACTCGCCGTTTTGATGTTATTGGAGTTGTCATAGAGTTGTCGTATAGCCATAGCGACAGTGTATTTGGAGCAATTTCGCAATCTTATATTAAGGTGTAGAACCGATTTTTTAGTACATACACATTAAGAAATCGATATCAAGTTGCGTAAAAATATGAACTTTACATATTTATGCTAACTAGCCGTTTTGATGTTGTTGGAGTTGTCATAGAGTTGTCCTACAGAAATAGCGACAGTGTATATGGAACAACTTCACAAGCTCATATTAAGGTGTAGAATCGAATTTTTGATACATACACATTAAACAATCGATATCAAGTTGCGTAAAAATATGAACTTTACATATTTATGCTAACTAGCCGTTTTGATGTTAGTGGAGTTGTCATACAGTTGTCCTATAGCAATAGCAACAGTGTATTTGGAGCAATTTCGCAATCTTATATTAAGGTGTAGATCCCATTGTTTAGTACATACACATTAAGCAATCGATACAAAGTTGCGTAAAAATATGAACTTTACATATTTATGCTAACTAGCCGTTTTGATGTTATTGGAGTTGTCATAGAGTTGTCGTATAGCCATAGCGACAGTGTATTTGGAGCACTTTTACAATCTTATATTAAGGTGTAGAACCGATTTTTTAGTACATACACATTAAGCAATCGATATCAGGTTGCGTAAAAATATGAAATTTACATATTTCTGTTAATTAGCCGTTTTGATGTTATAGGAGTTGTCATAGAGTTGTCGTATAGCCATAGCGACAGTGTCTTTGGAGCAATTTCACAATCTTAAGTTAAGGTGTAGAATCGATTTTTTGATACATACACATTAAGCAATCGATATCAAGTTGCGTAAAAATATGAACTTTACATATTTATGCTAACTAACCGTTTTGATGTTATTGGAGTTGTCATAGAGTTGTCCTATAGCAATAGCAACAGTGTATTTGGAGCAATTTCACAATCTTATATTAAGGTGTAGAACCGATTTTTTAGTACATACACATTAAGCAATCGATACCAAGTTGCGTAAAAATATGAACTTTACATATTGATGCTAACTAGCCGTTTTGATGTTATTGGAGTTGTCAGCAAGCAATCGATACCAAGTTGCGTAAAAATATGAACTTTACATATTTATGCTAACTAGCCGTTTTGATGTTATTGGAGTTGTCATAGAGTTTTCCTATAGCAATAGCGACAGTGAATTTGGAACAATTTAACAATCGAACAATTTAACAATCCTAAATTAAGGTGTAGATTTGATTTTTTGGTACACACACATTATTCATTTCGATATCAGGTTGCGTAAAAATATGAACTTTACATATTTATGCTATTTAGCCGTTTTGATGTTATTGGAGCTTTCATAGAGTTGTCGTATAGCCATTTTTTTTTTTTTTTTTTATTTGCGTGCGAGGGGGTGGAAAATGCCTTCCGCATCGTCGGTGCTGTCGTCATAGCAGCGGTATGTGACACTTGCAGGTCACTAAAAACCCCTCCTCTAAGGAACCGTCGCCCACCCTGGGACCGCGTTTGCATTACTTTAGGGTGGCGTTCCATTTTTCTCATTGAGAGATTTTCATCTGCTCACCTGCGTCCAGGTCCCGCTTTTTGCTGCGTAGCAAGAGTGCAGCGAATTTCTTGATGATGCCCCAGTTTTCTTCACTTTCCAACATAACGCTGACTAGATTGTCCGCGTTTATTGGGTTAACCAGGTCCTCTACAGCGGTGCGTTCTCCTTGCCAGCGCGCACATTCGAAGAATGTATGTTCAGCGTCGCACATTGGCATTTCCGTGGCTGAAATTCAAAAATGGCATGTTGTCTGATTTGAATGAAAATTTGACAGTTTGTTACCAACTATCTATACATTATTTTCCCAAAGTATTAGGATTCTATCTGCATTAGTTTTTTGTCCAGAACTGCCCAAAGTTGGTGAATGTGGAGAACATCAAAATTAGCAAAAAATTTACTCAAAAGACAAGTCATTGATACAATAAAACAACTATTGAAATTCAACTTTATTATTATTTTTCATTTATAATATGTATCAAAGAAAAAATTTGCATCAAAATTCATTGAAAAAAATAATGCATAAAAAATATTGTGGAACAACATAATTTGGACGTCAAAATTTCAATGTCCTTCAAATTCAAAGTGGTGCATCTTTTTAGCGCTGTCTACCGCTGTCGACATACATATACCGAATTAAAGCCTGAAGTCTCAGCTAAACGATAAAAAAAAATTCAGCTGCCCCAAATTGCCCGCCTTGAAAAAAACAATGAAATACTCTAAAATGGCAAGTTACCGCCAAAAAGTATGCAATATATAGCGTACTTTATAAACGTTTGCCTTTGAATGCAGTTGTTTTTGGCACTGATTTCTTAATATTTTGTTGATATTTTTACCGTAATATTGAATATTGTTGAACAACAATATTGATCAAATTACATTAATTTGCGAAGTGTGAAAGTGATTAGAGGTCAAGTGATATCAAGTGCTGCAATGGAAAGTTTTAAAATTTCTTATTTAAGAATATGTGAACTTTTAATAGATACCAATAGTGATGTTGATATAGTTGTTGAAAGTATTGCGAATAATAATAGAAACATGACTCTAGTAGATGTTGCGAAATTTGAAACATTTTTAAAAAAAAATTTTGTGACAAAATTTAAAGAGAGATGGCAAAGAGCAAGACGTACGAGAACAAGATTTCTTGAAATGAATGAACAGTGGCTTACAAGTGATTATGTAGTAGAAGTTACTAACGAGACAGAAGCACCGAGCTGTTCTAGCATGGCTAAACGCGGACGACCAACTATTGCCTTCGAAAACAGTAAGCCGCGAACAAAGAGAACAAAACTGCATGAATTTTATGAAAACACCTCGCAAGAAATGGTTTTGTATGCCGCAAAAAAACATGGTAGCGCAGATATGAATAAGGCTTTCACTCCAGAAAAAGCTCTGGCGTTGATTCTCGATGCTCGATTGTCTTGGATGCAAAAAAAAATGTTATCCTGAAAATGTGCAAGTGACTGAAAGTGGCGGTCAAATAGGTCTACAGGAGATACTGGACCATACAGTGACAAGAATTTTAAAATCAAAATTGCAAACTGAGGTGGCAGAATTCCCCAACGAGCTGCAAATGATTTCAAAATGGGGTTGTGATGGTAGTTCAGGGCATAGTGAATACCAGCAAAAGTTTACAGATCCCAATACGTCAGACAAATTTATGTTTTTGACTTCATTTGTCCCGTTAGCTCTCACTGAGCGCAGCAACATGTCAACGATGTTGTAGAAAAATACTGAGCCTTCATCAACAAGATTTTGTCGGCCACTGAAGTTCGAATTTATAAAGGAAACTGCTGATGTGATAAATGCCGAAGTGAACAGAATCAATACTGAAATAGGGAACTTGCAAAATACTGTTGTTGAGGTGCATAATAAAAAATTTACGGTTGGTCATAGTTTGTCGTTAACGATGATTGGCTAAATGAGCACCTGACCCTCTCTCAAAATAATACATCTACACCTCTCACAATACACACCATACTCAACACATCATCTTCTCATCGCACACACACCAACTCCACACATCATCCTCTCATCACATACTCAACACATCATCTTCTCATCGCACACACGCCAACTCCACACATCATCCTCTCATCGCATACACACCAACTCCACACGTCATCATTTCATCCCACACACACCAACGCATCACGAATTCAACACACATGAGGACACCGCACAAAAAATAACAAAAGGGACCGACGGACTAGGCGCCGACCTCTTTCTTATTCGATCCGTGCGCCTATACGTACATACGAGTACCAACCGACCAGTATGCCGCTTTCGATTCGTTTTGCCAGAAAATTAGTTGCCAACACCAAGGGTAAGTACCGTGAGGTTTTTCTAACGAAAAAAAAAACTTCTATTTATTTATGGTCCTTCGAAGCCGTACCGGACGGCAGTTGTGGTAACAAGAACAAAAATACAAAAAAAAAAAAAAAAAATAAAAAAAAAATTAATATATATAACAAAAAACGGCCACGGTAACGCGGTAACTGAAACAATAAAGTGAAAAAAAAACCCCGGAGTTGAAACAAAAAAGAAATAAAAAATCCCGGAGTTTACAACGGTTTAAACAAAAAAGTGAAGAACCAGTAGGAAAAAAAAAGAGTGCAGTCAGCAATTTGTGAAAAGACAACGGTAGTGAGGTGACACTTTTTTAAAACGGTTACGGAATAAACCGTTGGTGGATATATATGTACATACAAAAAGGTGAAAAAAAAAAAACGGTGGTGAGGTGACACAGTTAGGATAACCTTTGTTGGATACATAAAAAAAAACAAAAAAAAAATATTTTGTTAAAAGTGCGGAAAATAGCGGTGGTGACATGGTTAAATAAAAGCCAACATTCAAAAAAAAAAAAATTTGGTTTCATATCTACATATGTACATACATATGTATGTATGCATGTGCACACATCGGGAAAAAAGAAATGACCAAAAAGAATTAACCACATTACGTGTGCAAATGAGTGCTGTATAAAGCTTAAACAAAGTGAGGTGACAAAGTGCATTGTTGAAATTAATATACATACACATACAATACATATACGAGTATATGTAAGGTGACAGTGAGTTGAAACGGCCCACAAGCAAAAAAGAAAAAGTAATAATAACTAAAAAGTGCGGTGAAGTGAGAGAGAGCAAAG
This sequence comes from Bactrocera neohumeralis, assembly GCF_024586455.1. Classification (NCBI taxonomy): domain Eukaryota; kingdom Metazoa; phylum Arthropoda; class Insecta; order Diptera; family Tephritidae; genus Bactrocera; species Bactrocera neohumeralis. Next base: position 1,569 of record NW_026091958.1, on the reverse strand, counting down.
TAAACGAAAAAAAATTCACACCTACTATACATACATATATATATATAAACGGTGATAGTGGAGTGACATAAAACATACAAACAAAAGGAAAAAAGGAATACAAAAATACAAGCCGCAACACCAGCAACAAAAGGACAGGAGAACTGAAGAAGCAAGCGAAGCACAGGCAGGCACAACCACAGGCGCACGCACACCACCCACACATCAGATACATACATACGTAAACTCACATTATCCCCAAAAGCCCCTGGCGGAAAGCAAAGTGAGTTGTATCGTTTCATTTGAATTTTTATATTATATGTATACATATATGTATGATTTATTACCAGAAACTTAAATCTGCGGTCTGACCGAAATTCAGGTCGGAAAAGTATTTGAAAACCGTTTCCAAACTGTTTTCGGTATTCGGTTTATTTTACGGTAAAAACCGAAAAACCGCTAACAAAGCAGTTTGGTACTGTATACAGCGGATTAGTGATTGCCGGTAAATGCTTACCGTTGTGTTATAACACAAAAATCATCCCAATACCAATAAAAACAAAAAAAAAAAGCTTTCAAGTATTTACTTGCAGTAATTTCCAGCAATACCCCTTATACTTAATCAAGTATAAGCAGGATTACTTAAAAATAAGCTACGTCAATCACAAGAAAAAAAAAAAACAAAAATCAATCAAAAGGCATACGCGCAATTAAAATTGTACATCATACATACATACATATATGTTGCATATACCGCTATAACATGCAAAGAGCATAACTTGCTCTTTTGCTAAGTTAAAAAATATTCACATTAACATATTTCAAATATACATATGTATACATATCTACATTCATATCTAATCTTAAAAGATTATTAAATTTTTTTCGCGGCTTCTTATCTCTGCGTACATATTTACATACATACTTATGTACATGCGGCGCAGTTACACAAATTATATACATTCTCACTAACAAGTGAAATTACCTACGGTCGGTTAATTCTCTTTTCGGTGTTTTTCGTACAAACATATACGTATATATATATACACGCGTATGTAATGGGGTTTCGTCCATAGCTGAGGTATGCTCAGCCGCTCCAGGGTCAGCCTTGGGACCCACGAACCCTTAGCAAAAGAGAGACGAGTTTTATCCTCGTAAAGTTATATCCACACCCCCACTCCTTATGCGGACAGCCAGACCAGCGCGATGGAAATAAACGGGATTGATGAGTCAGGCGGTGACGCTTGTTGAACCTGGCACGATGACGGAAATAAACGGGATTGATGAGTCAGGCGGTGACGCTTGTTGAAACTGGCACGGCGACGGAAATAAACGGAATTTATGAGCCAGGTGTTGACGCTTGTTGAAACTGGCACGGCGACGGAGATAAACGGGATTGATGAGTCAGGCGGTGACGCTTGTTGAAACTGGCACGGCGACGGAAATAAACGGAATCTATGAGCCAGGTGTTGACGCTTGATGAAGTCGGCACGGCGGTGATGAAAACGGGTGAAACTAACGTGCCCGGCGTTGACGCTTGATGAAGTCGGCACGAAAACGCGGTTGACGCTTGATGTCGGCACGGCGGTG
>NW_026091957.1:0-6499 GCF_024586455.1 Bactrocera neohumeralis | reverse complement strand
TGAGTTGTCATAGAGTTGTTCTATAGCAATAGCGACAGTGATTTGGAACTAATTTTTACAATCTTAAATTAAGATGTAAATTGATTTTTTTGGTACATATGTACATATTATGCAATCGATATCAAGATGCGTAAAAATATGAACTTTACATATTTATGCAAATTCGTCGTTTTGATGTTATTGGAGTTGTCATAGAGTTGTCGTATAGCCATAGCGACAGTGTCTTTGGAACAATTTTACAATCATAAATTAAGATGTAAAATTGATTTTTGGTACATACATATTATGCAATCGATATCAAGATGCGTAAAAATATGAACTTTACATATTTATGCAAATTAGCCGTTTTGATGTTATTGGAGTTGTCATAGAGTTGTCGTATAGCAATAGCGACAGTGTATTTGGAACAATTTTACAATCTTAATTAAGATGTAAAATTGATTTTTTGGTACATACATATTATGCAATCGATATCAAGATGCGTAAAAATATGAACTTTACATATTTATGCAAATTAGCCGTTTTGATGTTATTGGAGTTGTCATAGAGTTGTCCTATAGCAATAGCGACAATGTATTTGGAACAATTTAACAATCCTAAATTAAGGTGTATAATTGATTTTTTGGTACATACACATTATGCAATCCATATCAAGTTGCGTAAAAATATGAACTTTACATATTTTTGCATAATTAGCCGTTTTGATGTTATTGGAGTTGTCATAGAGTTGTTCTATAGCAATAGCGACAGTGTATTTGGAACAATTTTGCAATCTTAAATTAAGATGTAAAATTGATTTTTGGTACATACATATTATGCAATCGATATCAAGATGCGTAAAAATATGAACTTTACATATTTATGCAAATTAGCCGTTTTGATGTTATTGAGTTGTCATAGAGTTGTTCTATAGCAATAGCGACAGTGTATTTGGAACAATTTCAATCTTAAATTAAGGTGTAAAATTGATTTTTTGATACATACATATTATGCAATCGATATCAAGATACGTAAAAATATGAACTTAACATATTTATACAAAATTAGCCGTTTTGATGTTATTGAGTTGTCATAGAGTTGTTCTATAGCAATAGCGACAGTGTATTTGGAACAATTTTACAATCTTAAATTAAGGTGTAAAATTGATTTTTGGTACATACATATTATGCAATCGATATCAAGATGCGTAAAAATATGAACTTTACATATTTATGCAAATTAGCCGTTTTGATGTTATTGAGTTGTCATAGAGTTGTTCTATAGCAATAGCGGCAGTGTATTTGGAACAATTTGGCAATCTTAAATTAAGATGTAAAATTGATTTTTTGGTACATACATATTATGCAATCGATATCAAGATGCGTCAAAATATGAACTTTACATATTTATGCAAATTAGCCGTTTTGATGTTATTGGAGTTGTCATAGAGTTGTTCTATAGCAATAGCGACAGTGTATTTGGAACAATTTTACAATCTTAAATTAAGATGTAAAAATTGATTTTTTGGTACATACACATTATGCAATCGATATCAAGATGCGTAAAAATATGAACTTTACATATTTATGCAAATTAGCCGTTTTGATGTTATTGAGTTGTCATAGAGTTGTTCTATAGCAATAGCGACAGTGTATTTGGAACAATTTTACAATCTTAAATTAAGATGTAAAATTGATTTTTTGGTACATACATATTATGCAATCGATATCAAGATGCGTAAAAATATGAACTTTACATATTTATGCAAATTAGCCGTTTTGATGTTATTGGAGTTGTCATAGAGTTGTTCTATAGCAATAGCGACAGTGTATTTGGAACAATTTTACAATCTTAAATTAAGATGTAAATTGATTTTTTGATACATACATATTATGCAATCGATATCAAGATGCGTAAAATATGAACTTTACATATTTATGCAAATTAGCCGTTTTGATTTTAAATGGAGTTGTCATAGAGTTGTTCTATAGCAATAGCGACAGTGTATTTGGAACGATTTTACAATCTTAAATTAAGATGTAAAATTGATTTTTTGGTACATACATATTATGCAATCGATATCAAGATGCGTAAAAATATGAACTTTACATATTTATGCAAATTAGCCGTTTTGATGTTATTGGAGTTGTCATAGAGTTGTCTATAGCAATAGCGACAGTGTATTTGGAACAATTTTACAATCTTAAATTAAGATGTAAAATTGATTTTTTGGTACATACATATTATGCAATCGATATCAAGATGCGTAAAAATATGAACTTTACATATTTATGCAAATTAGCCGTTTTGATGTTATCGGAGTTGTCATAGAGTTGTCCTATAGCAATAGCGACAGTGTATTTGGAACAATTTTGCAATCTTAAATTAAGGTGTAGAATTGATTTTTTGATACATACATATTATGCAATCGATATCAAGATGCGTAAAATATGAACTTTACATATTTATGCAAATTAGCCGTTTTGATGTTATTGGAGTTGTCATAGAGTTGTCCTATAGCAATAGCGACAGTGTATTTGGAACAATTTTACAATCTTAAATTAAGATGTAAAATTGATTTTTTGGTACATACATATTATGCAATCGATATCAAGATGCGTAAAAATATGAACTTTACATATTTATGCAAATTAGCCGTTTTGATGTTATTGAGTTGTCATAGAGTTGTTCTATAGCAATAGCGACAGTGTATTTGGAACAATTTTGACAATCTTAAATTAAGATGTAAAATTGATTTTTGGTACATACATATTATGCAATCGATATCAAGATGCGTAAAAATATGAACTTTACATATTTATGCAAATTAGCCGTTTTGATGTTATTGGAGTTGTCATAGAGTTGTTCTATAGCAATAGCGACAGTGTATTTGGAACAATTTTACAATCTTAAATTAAGATGTAAAATTGATTTTTTGGTACATACATATTATGCAATCGATATCAAGATGCGTAAAAATATGAACTTTTCATATTTATGCAAATTAGCCGTTTTGATGTTATTGGAGTTGTCATAGAGTTGTTCTATAGCAATAGCGACAGTGTATTTGGAACAACTTTGCAATCTTAAATTAAGGTGTAAAATTGATTTTTTGATACATACATATTATGCAATCGATATCAAGATGCGTAAAAATATGAACTTTACATATTTATGCAAATTAGCCGTTTTGATGTTATTGGAGTTGTCACAGAGTTGTTCTATAGCAATAGCGACAGTGTATTTGGAACAATTTTACAATCTTAAATTAAGATGTAAAATTGATTTTTTGGTACATACATATTATGCAATCGATATCAAGATGCGTAAAAATATGAACTTTACATATTTATGCAAATTAGCCGTTTTGATGTTATTGAGTTGTCATAGAGTTGTTCTATAGCAATAGCGACAGTGTATTTGGAACAATTTTACAATCTTAAATTAAGATGTAAAATTGATTTTTTGGTACATACATATTATGCAATCGATATCAAGATGCGTAAAAATATGAACTTTACATATTTATGCAAATTAGCCGTTTTGATGTTAGTGGACTTGTCATAGAGTTGCCTTATAGCAATAGCGACAGTGTATTTGGAACAATTTTACAATCTTAAATTAAGATGTAAAATTGATTTTTTGGTACATACATATTATGCAATCGATATCAAGATGCGTAAAAATATGAACTTTACATATTTATGCAAATTAGCCGTTTTGATGTTATTGGAGTTGTCATAGAGTTGTTCTATAGCAATAGCGACAGTGTATTTGGAACAATTTTACAATCTTAAATTAAGATGTAAAATTGATTTTTTGGTACATACATATTATGCAATCGATATCAAGATGCGTAAAAATATGAACTTTACATATTTATGCAAATTAGCCGTTTTGATGTTATTGGAGTTGTCATAGAGTTGTTCTATAGCAATAGCGACAGTGTATTTGGAACAATTTTAAAATCTTAATATAAGGTGTAAAATTGATTTTTTTGGTACATACATATTATGCAATCGATATCAAGATGCGTAAAAATATGAACTTTACATATTTATGCAAATTAGCCGTTTTGATGTTATTGGAGTTGTCATAGAGTTGTTCTATAGCAATAGCGACAGTGTATTTGGAACAATTTTGCAATCTTAAATTAAGATGTAAAATTGATTTTTGGTACATACATATTATGCAATCGATATCAAGATGCGTAAAAATATGAACTTTACATATTTATGCAAATTAGCCGTTTTGATGTTATTGGAGTTGTCATAGAGTTGTTCTATAGCAATAGCGACAGTGTATTTGGAACAATTTTACAATCTTAAATTAAGATGTAAAATTGATTTTTTGGTACATACATATTATGCAATCGATATCAAGATGCGTAAAAATATGAACTTTACATATTTATGCAAATTAGCCGTTTTGATGTTATTGGAGTTGTCATAGAGTTGTTCTATAGCAATAGCGACAGTGTATTTGGAACAATTTTACAATCTTAAATTAAGATGTAAAATTGATTTTTTGTACATACATATTATGCAATCGATATCAAGATGCGTAAAAATATGAACTTTACATATTTATGCAAATTAGCCGTTTTGATGCTATTGGAGTTGTCATAGAGTTGTTCTATAGCAATAGCGACAGTGTATTTGGAACAATTTTACAATCTTAAATTAAGATGTAAAATTGATTTTTGGTACATACATATTATGCAATCGATATCAAGATGCGTAAAAATATGAACTTTACATATTTATGCAAATTAGCCGTTTTGATGTTATTGGAGTTGTCATAGAGTTGTTCTATAGCAATAGCGACAGTGTATTTGGAACAATTTTACAATCTTAAATTAAGATGTAAAATTGATTTTTTTGGTACATACATATTATGCAATCGATATCAAGATGCGTAAAAATATGAACTTTACATATTTATGCAAATTAGCCGTTATGAAGTTATTGGAGTTGTCATAGAGTTGTTCTATAGCAATAGCGACAGTGTATTTGGAACAATTTTACAATCTTAAATTAAGATGTAAAATTGATTTTTTGGTACATACATATTATGCAATCGATATCAAGATGCGTAAAAATATGAACTTTACATATTTATGCAAATTAGCCGTTTTGATGTTATTGGAGTTGTCATAGAGTTGTTCTATAGCAATAGAGACAGTGTATTTGGAACAATTTTACAATCTTAAATTAAGATGTAAAATTGATTTTTTGGTACATACATATTATGCAATCGATATCAAGATGCGTAAAAATATGAACTTTACATATTTATGCAAATTAGCCGTTTTGATGTTATTGGAGTTGTCATAGAGTTGTTCTATAGCAATAGCGACAGTGTATTTGGAACAACTTTGCAATCTTAAATTAAGATGTAAAATTGATTTTTTGGTACATACATATTATGCAATCGATATCAAGATGCGTAAAAATATGAACTTTACATATTTATGCAAATTAGCCGTTTTGATGCTATTGGAGTTGTCACAGAGTTGTTCTATAGCAATAGCGACAGTGTATTTGGAACAATTTTGCAATCTTAAATTAAGATGTAAAATTGATTTTTTGGTACATACATATTATGCAATCGATATCAAGATGCGTAAAAATATGAACTTTACATATTTATGCAAATTAGCCGTTTTGATGTTATTGGAGTTGTCATAGAGTTGTTCTATAGCAATAGCGACAGTGTATTTGGAACAATTTTAAAATCTTAAATTAAGATGTAAAATTGATTTTTTTGGTACATACATATTATGCAATCGATATCAAGATGCGTAAAAATATGAACTTTACATATTTATGCAAATTAGCCGTTTTGATGTTATTGGAGTTGTCATAGAGTTGTCGTATAGCAATAGCGACAGTGTATTTGGAACAATTTTGCAATCTTAAATTAAGATGTAAAATTGATTTTTTGGTACATACATATTATGCAATCGATATCAAGATGCGTAAAATATGAACTTTACATATTTATGCAAATTAGCCGTTTTGATGTTATTAGAGTTGTCATAGAGTTGTTCTATAGCAATAGCGACAGTGTATTTGGAACAATTTTACAATCTTAAATTAAGATGTAAGATTGATTTTTTGGTACATACATTTTATGCAATCGATATCAAGATGCGTAAAAATATGAACTTTACATATTTATGCTAATTACCCTTTTTGAAGTTATTGGAGTTGTCATAGAGTTGTCCCATAGCAATAGCGACAGTGTATTTGGAACAATTTTACAATCTTAAATTAAGATGTAAAATTGATTTTTTGGTACATACATATTATGCAATCGGTATCAAGATGCGTAAAAATATGAACTTTACATATTTATGCAAATTATCCGTTTTGATGTTATTGGAGTTGTCACAGAGTTGTTCTATAGCAATAGCGACAGTGTATTTGAAACAATTTTGAAATCTTAAATTAAGGTGTAAAATTGATTTTTGGTACATACATATTATGCAATCGATATCAAGATGCGTAAAATATGA
>NW_026091956.1:0-9126 GCF_024586455.1 Bactrocera neohumeralis | reverse complement strand
CCAGATCACGACGATTTTGCTGCATTAGAATACGACACAAAACAATTAAACGACAATAACAATAAACAATTTCTAGTAAATCAAGCACTAACAGAACGTATGAATAACCTCACAGTAATTACGGACAGACTAACAAACGCAATAACAAAAGACAGCTACTTCAATGACGAACTAGTAATAAGTATTCAAAATAGATTACGTTTAGTTAAGGATGAAATTGTAAACGTTAGATATGCCATCCAATGGGCAAAATAAAATTAGTAAATAGCATTTTATTGAACAAGAAAGAATTAGAATTAGAATAGAAAGGATGCCTTTTTCATCAACTGAAGAAGCCTTAAGTTTTTCAGAAACAAGCGTCCTTTATAATTCAACAATGTTAGCGTATATCGTAAAAATACCAATTACGGAAAAAGAAACTTATGAAAATATTTTAATTAAACCTGTTAAGAGAAATAATACGATTATAAATATTGTTTTCAATAATATTATTAAGAAAGAAAATAATATACTTGGAATAAATAGCGAGTGTAAGACAATAAATTCTATATCAATTTGTAATAAACCAAATTGTTAGCCTAGTTAATGAAACCTGCATAACAAAACTTCTAAATAGTAAACAAAATCCAACTTGTCAATATAGCAACGCAAATCATGTTAAACCAATAGAAATACTTCAACCTGGACTAATTCTATTAAACAACTTTAATGGTACAGTAAATAATAGCCTGGAAGAAATGTCTGTTGCAGGCACATTCGTCGTAAAATTCAGCAATCTTACCATAAAAATAAATAACGATTCTTTCTACAATGGCGAAACGCTTTTAACCGGGGCGTTACCAGTCAGAACACAATTTGCTCCAGCGGAAAAGGAAAGAATAAATCTTTTGTCATTGGAATCAATCCACGAGTTATTCATAGACAACATAAAACGTTTGGATTGCCTTCAGAATAATACGAATACCACTCAAACTTCTGTGGCAATCATGGCCATTCTCACACTAGCAGCTTTTTCAATAATATTCTTCTGCCATAGGAGAAAGAAGATAATCCTCCAAACAAGCTTTACATCAGAAACATCGTCCAAGGGTAAAAACCCAGCAGTACCAGAAATAGTACCAAAAACAGCAAACCCCATAACATACTTCAATTTTGACAACTTACTATATTTTTGATCAATTAAGGACAATTGCTTTTAAGAAGGGAGGAGTTAGCAACAATAACATTTAAAACAATCAAAAGACACGCGCATCCGTTCTACTCGCAAAAGTGCTGACGATGCGTCTAGCGCAGTGTAGCGTGATTCTCTGAAATCCAGCGAACGTGGGAATCGATGTCAGCAGAACTGCAAGCGCATTAAGTTACCATAAGAATTATAAAATTTGTTAAGTTCAGAGTTAAGAGAGCGGTTGAACAATAAAGGTCGTAAGACCGAAAAAAAATAATTTTACTTTTGACAAGTAAACCCATAACTGGCGCCCGAGCTAAAATAAGCTCCTACGTCGCGAAAGAAAACGAAAGGCGTTAAGAATCCTTCTTCGGAGAACGTGAAGTGATAATAAAAACAACTGTGCTAGTGTGAGATCAGACCCCTTAACAATATTAACAACCAACAATATCGAGAGGCAAAGAATGAAAGTCGTTATTGTATTGTAAGTTAAGTGATAATTACTAATTCAGAACATTAACAAACCCACATTGTGAAATATTTTTTTTTTTACCAAATTAAAATTGAATAAAACCTTTAAGCATTAATTTGTAAGTGCAAAAACTGAAACGTTATTGAAGTAGCACAGAAACCGATACGTAACGAGTAGTAGACAGTGAGGAAAAATATAAAACGAACTCTTTAACAGGCACAACAAAATAAACAATGTCGAAAAATAATCTGGTTCGTCCACCAGTAATCAAATGATCCTGCAGGAAATTCAGGATCAGCTAACGTTACAATAAACGAGGATGACCTCGTAAACCTAATAGGAAGGGTAGCTTTAGACGTGTTAAACTTGTATAGTTAGGGGCAACCCTTAACCTGAATGCGGGCCTTAGCAGACATTTGCGACCAAACCGATTTAGACAAGATACCTGATGCAGTAAAATGTTTACGCGAATTCTCGGGAAATCCCGCCGAATTCAATTCATGGAAAAAAAGTGTAAATCGAATATTAAATATTTACGAAGCGAGTAAGGGCACAACGGAAAACAATAAAATCGTCGGCAACGCGGATGCTGCCCTTGAGTCATACAATACACCCTTAGACTGGGGTGCTATTTGTAAGTGTCTAACTTTACATTACGCCGACAAGCGTGATGTATCCACCCTAGAATACCAAATGACTTCTTTGGTTCAGGGAAATAGGTCAATTGAAGAATTTTACCAGGCCGTTAATTCCAATTTATCTTTAATACTTAATAAGCTAGGCTACCCACCTCCATGGTAGCGAGGCTCGTAATCTTCTTACTCACACATACAGAAACAAGGCGCTAGATACGTCTCAACGGCGACTTGCCTAAACTATTGGGCATGAAGGAACCAATGGATCTGCCCCAAGCATTACACTTGTGCTTAAAGTTGGAAAATCAGGGATTCCGCACACGGTACGCACACAACACCAATATGGATCGTAGAGGGATGCAGCGAAACACTGCACCACCTTTACCTTCAAGAAATTTTCGGAGGCAAGTAAACCAAAAAAATTTCTTCCCCGAAATTGCTTTACTTACCACAGCCACAACCACAAATTATTTCACAAAATCTTCCTAATCAAAGACCTAATCAGAATTTAAATGCACAAACACAATTTAACCAACCACAACTTATTTCACATAACTTTCCAAATCAAAGATTTGATCAGAACTTAAATGCACAAACACACTTTAACCAACCGCCTATGCGCCCCCCACAAACCGCCGGTGCCTATGGAGATAGATGAAACTTTGCGCTCGCGCCGCATTAACTATATGAACCGGCCACAAAATAATCAATTATTCGGCAAAAGGCCACCACAGACCACTTCTGAAAGAAATCTCAAGCCACAAAAGGCGCAACGCAATTTTCAAATAAGTAATACTCCAAGCGCTACCTCGAACACTGGCTCAGAAGATAATCTAAATGATTATTTGGGTGTGGCGGACGACAATATACAGGATGAAGGACAATATTACGAATATAGCGATATCCATTTTTTAGGTTAAAAAGCTCTTCGTTGCCTTACTTTGAATGCCGCACGAAGAGCGGCGAAGTATTCAAATTTTTAATTGACACTGGCTCCAGCCAGAATTATATTCAACCCAATTTAGCAAAAAAAAGTACTAGAAAACAAAGATATATTTTTAGAGAAAACTATTGCTGGTGATATAGAAATAAAACACCACACATTTTTACAGCTTTTTAATCAAACAGAAACTTTAAAATTCTTTATACTACACCATTTAAGAACTTTTCATGGCATTTTGGCCTATGATAGCTTTCGGCAGCTAGATGCTGTTATCAACATTAGAGAGGGAACCTTGACAATTAAAAATAATTTAAAAACATTAATTAAAGAATTAAAAACAGATGCAGTAAATGCTATCAAAATACACGATGAAACATTACTTCCCATCAAAAATAGCTCTACAGAAATTGGTTACAGAGCATCCTAACTTATTTTCAGAACCGGATGAACGGATTAACTTATACTTCAAAGTAGTGGGAGAGATCAGAACGTCATCCGATTCTCCAATATATAGTAAGTTTTATCCATATCCAGCATCGCTTAGAGCCGAAGTAGAGAAACAGGTGGAAAAAAACTACTAAACGATGGCATTATAAGACCATCCAGATCCCCTATAATTCCCTGTGTGGATCGTGGCAAAAAAACCGATTCCAGTGGAAATAAACAGTATAGGTTAGTGACCGATTGTAGAAAATTAAATAGTTTAACTATAGCGGATAAATATCCGATACCCGAAATAGAAGGTACGTTATCGCATTTAGGCGACAATTCGTTTTTTACCACGCTAGACTTCAAAAGTGGGTTCCATCAGATCCCACTAAAGCCGTCAGACATAGAAATATGAATAATGGGAAGTTCGAGGGCTGAAAAAATGCTACCCGCCATTTTCCCGCGTAAATTGACGATATCCTCCATGAACATATGGCAATTTGAATAGATGATATCATAATATTCAAAATCTTACTGAATCTTCGAAAAGTTTTCGAAACTTTAGAGGAAGCAAATATGAAGATTCAACTGGACAAATGTCAGGATCTATAGTATCACAAGATGGCATTAGAACTAACCCAAAAAAAAGGTAGAAGCAATTACTAATTTTCCCGAACCCAAAAATATTAAAGAATTGCGTTCATTTTGAGGCCTATCCGGCTATTATCGTAGATTTATTCGCGATTACGCGAAATTAGCTAAGCCATTAACAATCTTACTAAGAGGCGAAGAGGGCCGAATTTCAAAAAACAAGTCCGCAAAAGTACCGATTGAATTCAATGAACAAGCTAAAGAAGCATTTCAGAAAATTAAAAACACATTATTTTCGGATGAGGTAATTTTATCTTTTTCCAAATTACGATAACGATTTTGAGCTCACAACTGATGCCTCAAATTTTGCACTTGGTGCCGTTCTTACCCAAAGTGGAAAACCTATTTCTTTATTTCGCTTTAAATAACGGAGGAACATTAAGTCTGGGCATTATCCACTCTACGTAATTTTTGTACGGAGCTAAGGTCAAAAATCTTTACAGACCATCAGCAAACTTTTGCTTTAAGCAACAAAAATACAAATAGTAAATGAAACGATGGAAGGCAGAACTAGAAGAGTATAATCACGAAATATTGGCTGATGCAATCAAGAATTATCAGCAGAAAAATAAATTCAATGTCGGTTATGACGAAGATGACAGTTCAGGTCAAAACTTGATTCAGTGGATGTATAAATCTTCAAAAAAATCAGATATTTTTCTAATTGGTTCAGAAATATAAATTTCAAATTGTTTTTCCAACTATTCACTGTCAATATAACAGAAATAGAATTTTTCCGGGAGACAATCATATCTTATTGAAAAATTATTTAAACCCTTCAGTAATAAATGGGACAGCGCTCCCGAACCAATAATGGGAATAAAAAGAAGTTTTTTCAATCCACCTATTAGGTTTGCACGAAGAAAGGTAGAAGATGCATTAGAATAACAAAGGCAGGAAGAAATTATCATTACAAAAGCTCATCGGAAGAGAATAAATCTCATATACTAGAAATATTTTTCCTAACAAAATAAAAAAATAGTCAAGCAATAAATTTGTAAAACAAATAAGTACGATAGACACCCTAATAAGCCCGTAAAACCAATAAAATAGTCAAAGATATCAAGACAAAAAGGAACCTCTAAGTGCTCACTGCTGATAAATTCTCTCAAATTAAAATCAAAAAAGTACCAAGACATAAAAAAGAACCTCTATTTTGGAGTACCCAAACCGTAATTTTTGATAACGAAAGGGCATTCAATTCAGCGACTATTACTTTTATGTTGGAAGACATATTAAACATTCAAATTTTCAAATCCCCGCCATATAAAAGTGCAGTGAATGGTCAAGTCGAGAGATTCCTTTCAACACTTTCCGAGATTTAGGCAACGCATCGAAAATCGAGATCAATCATTTGCACAACTTTTAGACAGAGCTGTCTATGAATATAATTACTCAATTCACAGCACAATTAATAATAGACCAATAGAAATTTTTTCGGTCGTACGGTAAGCACAGACCCCGAACAATTCGAAAAAGCTAGATTAAATAATATTCAAAGAATAAAAGATAAACAAAAACAAGATCTTAAAAATCACAATAGCAAATTACAACCAATTATTGATTATAATCCAGGAGAAACGATTTACGTGAAGGTCCACAATAGGTTAGGAACTAAAATCTCACCTAGGTATAAAAAGAAGTAGTTAAGGAAAACAGGTCGACTATGGTACTGACCGCGTCAAATAGGGTAGTTCATAAGAGTAATATTAAAAGCTAAGTAATAAAATTAAATAAAACAGACACATTTTCAAAATTTTTTCTTTTTGCAGACTAACGCTTACAGCGACAACAATGGTTCTGACCGACTTCCAAATTACAGACTTCTCAACAGCTCATATAATTACAATAAGCAAAAAGAACTGACCAAAATACAAGACGGAACGTTTAAATTAATACACCTTATCAACGTTGAACTGTACGAACACTTTTTGGCAGAGGTAAAGCAATTCATGGACAAAAAAATACAGACAAACAGTATATTTTACTCAACTTTAAAACAATAAATAGAACAGACTAAAAAAGCAATTAAATCTATTAAACCATCAGGTAGAAATCAAAAACAATTAACATCCTGGGTACAGCATGGAAATATTTTAGCTGGAACCCCAGATCACGACGATTTTGCTGCATTAGAATACGACACAAAACAATTAAACGACAATAACAATAAACAATTTCTAGTAAATCAAGCACTAACAGAACGTATGAATAACCTCACAGTAATTACGGACAGACTAACAAACGCAATAACAAAAGACAGCTACTTCAATGACGAACTAGTAATAAGTATTCAAAATAGATTACGTTTAGTTAAGGAAGAAATTGTAAACGTTAGATATGCCATCCAATGGGCAAAACTAAAATTAGTAAATAGCATTTTATTGAACAAGAAAGAATTAGAATTAGAATAGAAAGGATGCCTTTTTCATCAACTGAAGAAGCCTTAAGTTTTTCAGAAACAAGCGTCCTTTATAATTCAACAATGTTAGCGTATCGTAAAAATACCAATTACGGCAAAAGAAACTTATGAAAATATTTTAATTAAAAACCTGTTAAGAGAAATAATACGATTATAAATATTGTTTTCAATAATATTATTAAGAAAGAAAATAATATACTTGGAACAAATAGCGAGTGTAAGACAATAAATTCTATATCAATTTGTAATAAACCAAATTGTTAGCCTAGTTAATGAAACCTGCATAACAAAACTTCTAAATAGTAAACAAAATCCAACTTGTCAATATAGCAACGCAAATCATGTTAAACCAATAGAAATACTTCAACCTGGACTAATTCTACTAAACAACTTTAATGGTACCGTAAATAATAGCCTGGAAGAAATGTCTGTTGCAGGCACATTCGTCGTAAAATTCAGCAATCTTACCATAAAAATACATAACGATTCTTTCACAATGGCGAAACGCTTTAACCGGGGCATTACCAGTCAGAACACAATTTTCTCCAGCGGAAAAGGAAAGAATAAATCTTTTGTCATTGGAATCAATCCACGAGTTATTTATAGACAACATAAAACGTTTGGAGTGCCTTCAGAATAATACGAATACCACTCAAACTTCTGTGGCAATCATGGCCATTCTCACACTAGCAGCTTTTTCAATAATATTCTTCTGCCATAGGAGAAAGAAGATAATCCTGCAAACAAGCTTTACATCAGAAACATCGTCCAAGGGTAAAAACCCAGCAGTACCAGAAATAGTACTAAAAACAGCAAACCCCATAACATACTTCAATTTTGACAACTTACCATATTTTTGATCAATTGATTTTAAGAAGGAGGAGTTAGCAACAACAACATTTAAAGCAACCAAAAGACACGCGCATCCGTTGTTTAGCGCAGTGTGTGGCGTGATTCTCTGGAAATCCAGCGGAACGTGGGAACCGATGTCAGCAGAACTGCAGGCGCATTAAGTTACCATAAGAATTATAAAATTTGTTAAGTTCAGAGTTAAGCGAGCGGTTGAACAATAAAGGTCGTAAGACCGGAAAATAAAAAATAATTTTACTTTGGACAAGTAAACCCATAACGGGCGCCTGAGTTAAAATAAGCTCCTACGTCGCGAAGGAAACAAAGGCGTTAAGAATCCTTCTTCGAGAACGGGAGGATAATAAAAACAACTGTGCCAGTGTGAGATTAGGCCCTTAGCAGAGCAAAAAGACGCGTTGGACGCAAGCCAACTCATCAGCACCTATCAACATTAACAACCAACAATATCAAGAGGCAAAGAATGAAAGTCATTGTATTGTATTAAGTGATAATTATGATAATTATGAAACCCATAAAAATTTTTTTTTACCAAACTAAAAATTGATATAGAACATTAAGTAGAAACTTACGTAAAGATTGGACAGTGAGGAAAAGTTTTTTTACCAAAATGATCTAAAATTAACGTTATGGATGAAAACCTTTAAACTGGCATTAATTTGCGGCTTAGCAGACACTTGCAAAAACTCAATATAGAACGTTATTGAAAGATACCTGAGAAAAGAAACCGGCATAATTCATGAAAAAACAAAGAGTAAGTGGGAATCAACGTGAGGAAAAAATATAAAACGAACCCTTAGACTGGGGTGCTATCTGTAAGTGTCTAACTTTTACATTACGCCGACAAGCGTGATGTATCCACCCTAGAATACCTAATGACTTCTTTGGTTCAGGGAAATAGGTCAATTGAAGAATTTTACCAGGCCGTTTATTCCAATTTATCTTTAATACTTAATAAGCTAGGCTGTATGGAGGTGGGTAGCGAGGCTCGTAATCTTCTTATCACACATACAGAAACAAAGCGCTGACACGTTTGCGCTGCCTCAACGGCGACTTGCCTAAACTATTGGGCATGAAGGAACCAATGGATCTGCCCCAGCATTACACTTGTGCTTGAAGTTGAAAATCAGGATTCGCACACGGTACGCCCAAAAACACCAATATGGATCGTAGAGGATGCAGCGAAACACCGCACCACCTTTACCTTCAAGAAATTTTCGGAGGCAGGTAAACCAAAAAAATCTCTTCCCCCGAAATTGCTTACTTACCACAGCCACAACTACAAATTATTTTACAAAATCTTTCCTAATCAAAGACCTAATCAGAATTTAAATGCACAAACACAATTTAACCAACCACAAATTATTTCATAACTTTCCAAATCAAAGATTTGATCTGAACTTAAATGCACAAACACACTTTAACCAACCGCCTATGTGCTCTAAAAAGCAACCGCCGGTGCCTATGGAGATAGATGAACTTCAGGCTCGCGCTGCATTAACTATATGAAAAGGCCACAAAAAAAATCAATTATTCGGC
>NW_026091955.1:0-8306 GCF_024586455.1 Bactrocera neohumeralis | reverse complement strand
GACAAATCAAAAAAAAACGGGGGTTTTTAAGGACGGTGAATCACCCTAAACAGGGGCCCCCGGGGTTTGACGGCGAGGAAGGTTTTGCTGTGTGTCTAGTGGGATTGGAAGGGAATCATTCACCATGAGCTACTCCCATATGACCAGACGCTTAATTATACGATCTACTGGGGAACAACTGACCGTCGGCGATCGCCCAAAAGAAGCGTGCAGAAATTGGGCCCGAAAAAGGGGGGTGTAATGCCCACCAGGACAACGCCAGACCAAAATTTGTTGAAAACCCTCGTCAGAAGCTACAGAAGCTCGGAGGGAAAACTTTATTGCATCCACCATATAGCCCCGGACATAGCGCCGGATTACCCCCTTTTCCCCTG
Source organism: Bactrocera neohumeralis (assembly GCF_024586455.1). NCBI lineage: Eukaryota > Metazoa > Arthropoda > Insecta > Diptera > Tephritidae > Bactrocera > Bactrocera neohumeralis. The sequence continues at coordinate 7,932 of NW_026091955.1, read as the reverse complement.
CCCATGGGGGAACGCCCTTGTTGGTTGTTTTAAAGTTGAACTCAAAAGGGGCCCGGTGAAAAGTGGTTGTCCGAGTTTTTTCCTAATAAGGGGGGGATTTTCACGAGGGGGATTATAAAAGTTGCTGTTCAGATGGAAACAGATTATCGAACGAAACGGACATATTTGCACTAAACCGATTACTGTAACACTTTTATAAAGCATTGAAAAAAAGAGAAAAAGCAAGAAAGATATTTGACAACCCAATACTTTTCTAATGAGATTATCTATTATAATTATCTAAATATTTGTCATAATAAATCAAATTTGGCGATTTTTAGCATTAAGTCTAAATTTTCCAATATAATATTCTTCTTCTTTAATTGGGGGTGACACGCTTACGCGATTATAGCCGAGTTAAAAAACAGCGCGCCAGTCGTTTCTTTTTTTCGCTATGTGGCGCCAATTGGATATTCCAAGCGCAGCCAGGTCCTTCTCCACCTAGTCCTTCCAACGGAGTGGAGGTCTTCCTTTTCCTTTTTTTTCCCGGGGACTCCCTTGGAATACTTTCAAGAGCTGGAGGCCATCCATCCGGACAAAAAGCCCTTAGCCAGCGTAGCCCGTTTTTTTAATTCGCTGAACTATGTCAAAGTCGTCACACCCGGCACAGTTTCCATCGTTCCACCGAATGCGATATTTTCGCCGGGGCCCCAATGCGAAAAGGACCATAAATTTTTTGGCAGAATTTTTCCCTCAAAAACTCGTAAGGTCGATTCATGGGTTTTTAACACGCCCCCCTTCTGCACCATATAAAAAAAGGACAGGAATTATGAGCGACTTATAAAGTTTTGTTTTTGTTCGTCGGAGAGGACTTTTTTTTCAATTGCCTACCAGTCCGAAGTAAAAAACCTGTTGGAAAGAGCAACCTTGCTTTGGGATTTCCGGTTGACATTATTAGTGGTGTTAATGCGGGTTCCAAATAACGAAATTATCAAACAATTTTTAAAAAGATGACTGTAAATGGGAACCGGGTCGCGAGTGCGACGCCCGTTTGTTTGATAAAGGAATTTTTGTTTGCCCCGTTCACTCCCACCCCCATTTTGTGTTTCCCTTTTCGACCAGAGAAAGCAGAACTAATGGCGCGGGTGTTGGGGCCCGGATGATATCAATATCGTCGGCATACGCCAAAGCTGTAAAATTCTTATAGAAGATGGTCCTTTTTCGGGTTTATTCTGGGCTCAACCCTTTTCCCTCCAGGGGGAAGGGAAGAAGTCGCACGATGGGGAGTCCCCCCTTTCGGGAAAACCTCTTTTGGAATGGAACGGCCCGGAGAGGCCCTTTCCCGATCCGGGACGGAGTTTGTGTTGTTCAACGTCATTTTTCCAAGCCTTTATTTTTGGGGAACCCCCAAACCGACATCGCGGCAAAAAGGCAGCTCGTGCTGTCGAAAGCAGCTTTGAAATCGACGAAGAGGTGGTGTGTGTTGATTTTTCTTTCACGGGTCTTTTCCAAGATTTGGCGCAGACTGATCTGGGCAGTTGTTGATTTTCTAAGCCTGACGCCACACTGATAAGGTCCAATCAGTTTGTTGAGGGGGGTTTTTAAACTTTTCCCCCAATACGCCGAAGAACCCTTATATGAAAAAGGGGGGGGTAATCCCACGGTAAAAGGGGGAGATTGTGGGGTCTCCCTTTTTATGTATCGTTGGGCATGCTTTCGTCCCACCATATTTTAAAAACAAGCTGATGCATGCTCCTTATCAGTTCTTTGCCCCCGTGTTTGAATAGCCCCGGGGGTAGTCCGGTCGGCCCCCGCCCTTTGTTGTTCTTGGGGGGGCAATTCTATTCGAACTTTTTTCATGGTCGGGTAAGGGGAAAGTCTGGGTCCATCGTCATCGATTGGGGGAAACGGGGGGCCCCCCTTCTCCCGGGGGCGTTCACTGCCATTCAGCAGGCTGGAGAAGTGTTCCTCCATAATTTAACTATGCTTTTGGGGATCAGTGACTAGATCACCTTTGGGGGGCCAAATTTTATGCCCGGGGCTTTAAACCTTCTGGAAACCGCCCCATTTTTTTTTTGGAATTTTGAGCATTACCCTTTTCGGCCCGCTTATCGCTTTTTCGTACTCACGCATTTCGGCCTTTTTTTTTCTTCTGTCTGCAAAAGCGTTTTCCCCCTTCCCCCCTTCAACCCCGGTATCTATCCCATCCCGAAAGTGTGGGTCGATCGTAACGTTGCGAGGTAGGCGCCGTTTTTCTCCCCCGCGACACGGCCCCTTTTCGAAAAAAACCAGCTGTTTTTTTTGGAACTTTCCAAAAACCAAAGGTTTCGGTTGCTGTTACGAAAGGAGTTTAAAATGCTGTCCCACGTCCCCCTTTATAATATTAGAGAGAGAAAAAAAGGGACATTTTTCCATTTTTTAAAATATCTAAGATAACCTTGTTAAAATTTTTTATTTTTTCTTCTTTAAAAAAGGGTTACAAAAATCCAAAAAATTTGTGGGGAGAACTAAGCTTCTGGGAAACATGTAAAAAATTTTTAATAAATTACTTTTTTTTTTTTTTTTTGTTGAAGGTTCAAAGAGGGTTTAAAGGGCGGGGTGAAGTATTGGGGAGAATAATTTTAACAGTTGTCTGTGGCATATAAAAAAAGGACAAAAATTATGAATATAAAAATGATTAGTGATATGGCCTGATTTCTGCACAAAAAATGTTGCTATTAATAAAGTATACATAAATTAATAAGTTACAATGCTCGATTTTACCGGGGTTTTTCAGTTGTTATACTTTGCAAACATATTGAACAAATTGTAATAGTTTTGTTCACCCAAACCCGGTTGTAAAATCAAAAACTATGAGAACATATGGGTTTTTAATACAGTCGCCGAAGAAAAAAGGGGAGTCAGGGGATGCCCACTAAAAAAGGGGCTTAATAAAATGTGAATGAGGAGGGAGAAATCTTTTTTTTAGACACATGCCTCTAATGATTATTTTTCCAAAAAACCACATAGCTTAGTTGAAGAAAATATAAAGAAATTAATTATACTATATCCCTGTATATGTATGAATATTACTATTAATTTTTTAATTTTTTTTTGGTTATTAAAACCAAACTGTGGGATTTTTTGGAAAACTATTTGGGGGATACAAAAAAGAAAATTTTTTTTAAAAAATGTTTGTAAAAAAAAAAGAAAAAAACATATGGGGTTTTTTATAAAGTGACGTTTATTTTTCCCATCCGTAAATTGGGGGACGAATAGCAAAGAAAAAACCCAAAAACGCTTTAACTTAACAATACCAATTACTTCTCTACGTGTGTATGTTTATATATGTATGTATGTGTTTCTCTAATACTACTTCAATGAATTTGTCAAAATTGAGGTAATCCTCAGATATGTTTATTCTCAAGTGTACTTTTATATTATATATGGCAAAGCATAAAAACTATTTATTTTTAAAATACTTCCAAAATAAAAGGGGAAGTGAGAAAATCATATGCAAATATGTTTGAAAAGGTTCATTAATATAAATTTTTTAAAAGGTTATTTAAAAGGGAAAAATAGTTTTATTTAAATTTTTTGTAAAATAACAGAAAATCGGCTATGACTTTTTCCCAAGATATTATACATATAAGACGTGATAAAACTTTTAAAGGAGGGGCCCTTTTTATGGGGCATATATCAAAGTTTCGCCGTTTAATGTATAAACACATAATCATCAAAGCATCGTTTTTCGTGAAGACGAGTCAAACCAAAATGACAGAAAAAAATTACCATAATAGTTACACCCCCAATTAAAGCACCCGAGTATATAAATATTTATGCACTTTTTCTGGGTTAGAGGATGTAGTTATTCTTTTCAAAAACCCCCCGGTTTACTTTCACGCAAACTCAGTACCTCACTACCTTTAAAAACGAAAGGCAAAAAAATTTATAAATAAAAACTTTCGAAATTAAAAAATTTATTTGTAATCGAAATGTTATTCTTGTTTTATCCTTTTTTTTTTTATTTATTTTTTTTTGAGTTCCTTTATAATTTTACCCCAAAAATGTCTTTAAATAACGAATTAAAGAAGAATATTCCCCAACCGTTATGATATTTAAAAAAATACCTGAAATGAAAACAAAGATAGCTTTTTAAGAAAGATGCCCTTCCCGGGATTAGGAAATGTATAAAGAAAAGAAATATTGAAATGAAAAATTAAAAAAATTTGGGGGGTCCCATCAAGTTGTTCCCTTTTGGCAATAATTAAAGGGTGGCAAAAACCCCTTTTAAATTTGTGTCATACTCATTTACAAATGTAGGTATGGTGTGGGAAACATCACGAGAAAGTCAAATATTTGTGAGTAAGTTATATTTTTTTGACAGCATGAAAAGAAGGTGCTTTGCCCAGTCAGTATGTGGTAAATTTTCCCAAAAAACAATGACTATGTAATTTTAATGCTTATCAAATCGTTCCATTAGAATTTGGGAAAAGGGCCCTCCGGGGATTTTTTCCCAGACGAGGTTTCAGACCCAAGGGGCTTCCTTTTTTAAAAAACTTCTTCAACCTGCTTCGGGGGAAATAGTTTTGAGCGCAGAACCAAAAGAGAAGGGACCATCTTCATGGAGGCCCGCTGCTGTTTTTTTCTCGACGAACAAAACCAAAAACCCCATAGGTTACCCCCCAAATTCCCCCTTAAGGGGACTAAGTTCCGGGATTTTCGACCCTCAACCCAAAATTTAAAACAAATGTTAAATTTTTTTTGATCTTGTCCGCCAATTAAAAAAAATAAAAATGAACAAACCCAGAAATCAATCCACAACCCGTTCGATCTTCGCCTATTTCCCCTTTTTAGCTTCGACAATATCCAAAAATTTTCCCATTTTAGCTTTGGGAACATATTCTTAGATTTTTCTAAAAAGGGTTTAAGGGAAAAGAAAATATAATTTTTTAAACTTCAAAGCAATTTTACCCGCTTTAAATTTATAGAAAAAAAAAATTTTAATAAAATATATACATATAAGACTACTTAAATCGCAATTTAAATTTGAATTGCCATCATCTTAAAAAGAGAGGGGGGGCATACGTTGGAATGTTCATTTGCCTTTCAAGGGAACTAAATGTCTCACAAATAACCCAACACAATGTTTATTTACGTATTGTTAAGTATTTAGGTAACACCAATTTGGGTTCAGACCCGGCTGGGGTTCAAAGGGCCATGTGGTAAATTAAAAGAATAAAAATAATTAACATCTCGGGCAACTAAGTTTTAAATTTGGGTGTTAATAACATTTTATAAAATTCCACAGTGTCTGCAGCAACAGGTTTTTTTTTTCAACATAAATTACTTAATTTTTTCCAGCTTCCATTTCCACACTCTATATATTTTGTTTTTTCTTTTCTGTATACAGACGGTTATTTCCCCATCGTTGGATAAAACCCTTTGGTTTTTTTGGGGGTTTTGGGTAGTGGGCTATTGGTTTCTCGTGTTATACTTACACGGGAAACATTAAAAAGGGTTTTCCCCGATGCTAAGGTTTGGGGATAATCGCTTGCGGAAGAATTGGTTTTACCGTCGACGGAAGTGCTTTTTCGGCATTACAGTTTTTCACACACACGCCCCTCATATAAAAAAAATGCAATTTCGTTTAATTTTTTCTGGCAACACTGTTGGGGGTTTTGCCCCCAAATACTTTTCAGTTGTAAAATTTACATGATTTTTGCCCAATTAGGCACCAGTTTTACTTATTGTTTTTGTAATGTAGTGTTATTTGTGTTTAACGGTGTATTTTCCTCTTTTTTCATGCACAGTGGTTCTACTATTTTCATTTGTGGAGGAAAAAAGGTGGGTTTTGTTTGAACCGACGGTAAAAAAAAGCACTTGAATAATTGGGGTAAATTTCGTAGTATTTTGATATTTCGGTGGCGCCCATGGATTGCTCGGGTCAGGGGGGGGTTTTTTGGCAATGTGCATTAATTGCATCATTAATTAAATTTAGGTAAGATTATAAATTGAAGGATGGATATGCGAAGAAGTTCACGCAAGGAGGAAAGTTCTCTGACCCCATTACTTGGGGGCGAAACGATTTTTTACACATGGCTCGAACCCACTTCCGGCTTTTAACCGTATCTCAGCCAAGAACATCCGTTGAAGGGAGCAAAGTAAAAGGAAAAATCTTTTTCCCCGGGTTGTGGGGTTTGGGGTCCACCATGGGGAAAAAAACCCCAAAAAAGGAAAGAAAACGACTCGCATTAAGGATTTGATTTGATGGATGCAATGCCATCGATACGATGGAGCAGACGTTCCATTACCCTACCAAAGGTTCGAATAGCAATTGCCCCCCCCGAAGAACAAAAAGGGCAGGGCCGAGGGGACTACCGGCCGAGCTATTCAAACACGGCGGCGAAGAACTAATGGGGAGCATGCATCGTTTCTTTTGTAAAATATGGTCGATTTGCGCAAAGATGCTCAACGATTGAATTTAAGTGCGCTGGTGCCCAATCCATAAGAAAGGTAACCCCACAATCTGCGCCAACTACCGTGGGATTAGTCTCCTCAACATCGCATATAAGGTTCTATCGAGCGTATTGTGTGAAAGATTAAAGCCCACCGTCAACAAACTGATTGGACCTTATCAGTGTGGCTTCAGACCTGGCAAATCAACAACCGACCAGATATTCACCATGCGCCAAATCTTGGAAAAGACCCGTGAAAGGAGAATCGACACACACCACCTCTTCGTCGATTTCAAAGCTGCTTTCGACAGCACGAAAAGGAGCCGCCTTTATGCCGCGATGTCTGAATTTGGTATCCCCGCAAAACTAATACGGCTATGTAAACTGACGTTGAGTAACACGAAAAGCTCCGTCAGGATCCGGAAGGACCTCTCCGAGCCGTTCGATACCAAACGAGGTTTCAGACAAGGCGACTCCCTATCGTGCGACTACTTCAACCTGCTTCTGGAGAAAATAGTACGAGCTGCAGAACTAAACAGAGAAGGTACCATCTTCTATAAGAGTGTACAGCTGCTGGCGTATGCCGACGATATTGATATCATCGGCCTCAACACCCGCGCCGTTAGTTCTGCTTTCTCCAGGCTGGACAAGGAAGCACAGAAAATGGGTCTGGCAGTGAACGAGGCAAAACGAAATATCTCCTGTCATCAAACAAACAGTCGTCGCGACTTGGCTCTCACGTCACTGTTGACAGTCATAACTTTGAAGTAGTAGATAATTTCGTCTATCTTGGAACCAGCATAAACACCACCAACAATGTCAGCCTGGAAATCCAACGCAGGATAACTCTTGCCAACAGGTGCTACTTCGGACTGAGTAGGCAATTGAAAAGTAAAGTCTTCTCTCGACGAACAAAAGCCAAACTCTATAAGTCGCCCATAATTCCCGTCCTGCTATATGGTGCAGAGGCTTGGACGTTGTCAACAACTGATGAGTCGACGTTGCGAGTGTTCGAGAGAAAAGTTCTGTGAAAAATTTATGGTCCTTTGCGCATTGGGCCCCGGGGGAAATGATTCCGATGGAACGAGAGCCCGTACGAGAATACGACCCACACCGGGCATAGTTCAGCGAATTGAAAAGTGGGACGCTGGCTAGGTCATGTTGTCCGGATGGATGAAAAACTCCAGCTCGAAAGGTTTTGAAAAACCCGCCGGGGGGAAACAGAGGGAAAAGGAAGACCTTCACCCCTTGGCGGGCCGGGAGAAGGACCTTTGGGTTGCTTAAAAATCCAATTTGGGGCCACGTAGCGAAAAAAAAATGACCGGGCGTTTTTGTTAACTTTTATAATCGGGTGGGGGTGTTTACGCCAATGAAGAAGGGAAAAAGAACGATTTAAATTAGGAAGAATATTAATTTATGATAACCATAATGAAAAAAAATGCAGAAACATTTTGTTTGGTGTTGGGGTTTTACGAGGGCGTTCTGATAAGTCACTATTCGTTGGTACATACACTCA
>NW_026091954.1:0-8764 GCF_024586455.1 Bactrocera neohumeralis | reverse complement strand
ACACCACACGATTACACACAGCGGGATACCAGCCAACAAAAGGGATCGTCCCCACTGCACAGCAGTTCAGTTTCTACTCTCGAGCCCGTTTATCGCCCGTTTCGATCGCCGTCCTTTAGTGATCCAGACAGTTGCGTGCTTCGATTTCTGAGCAGAGTGAATAACACAGTGAACAAAACAGTGGCGGGCCAGCATTTAAGCGTGTGAACCCTTTGTATTCTACTTTTTATGAACTATAATAATTTTTATAAACTATAATAAAGATATTCTATATAAATCCGAGGTACATACAGTTTTAAGTAGTGGACAAGCCTTTGTCGTGACTCAGCTCTTTGGAAATAAATTTTAATTTAGAACATAAGCCCGAGCGTTTCTACTCCCAAATAAGGTGAACGTTGCAAAATTTAATGGTGCAAGGGTGCAAATTATATCTAAAGTGTAATGATGTAGCTTGGAGTGACATATTATGTATACAGGATTCTAATATTGCAATTAATAACTTAATAGATAAAATTCAAACTAACATGCAAAATGCTCATATAAAACCTTATAACAATAAACATAAACTTAAACCTCGTAAAAATTGGATCACAAATGCCATTATGAAGTCATGTCGTACCAAAGAAAAACTATACGATAAATGGAAAAGGAATTATGATAATTTTGAACTGAAAAAAAATATCTAAATTACTGTAAAAATCTAGATAAGGTAATTAAAATTGCAAAGTGTAATTTTGAAAGAGGCACAATCATTAATAAGGTAAATAATAGCAAGTAACTATGGAAATATATTAATCAGAAACTAGATAGAAATTTAAATAAATTAAATAATATAGATCTAATAACTGACAATGGTTTCAAGATTACAAATCCAACCCGAATAGCTGATACATTTGTAAATTTCTTTAGTAATGTTGGTGTTGACTTAGCGGCTAAAATGAAAACCACAGGTAACAAAACTAATATTAGAATAGAGAACAATGTAAAATCAATCTTTTTAAATCCAACAGATGAAATAGAAATACGGAAAATAATTAACGGTCTAAAAGACAAAGACAAAGCTGGAGGTGTTGATGGTATTAATACAAAAGTTTTAAAATTAATATGCAATTTCATTAGCAAACCACTAGAACATATATTTAACAGCTGTATAATTACTGGTGTATGGCCAGATGCACTAAAATGTGCAGAAATCCTACCAATTCATAAATCAGGTGACAAATGTAAAACTACTAACTATCGTCCAATCTCTTTAATCTCTAAATGCTAATTTTTGAAAAGATAATACATGAGCGTCTCTACAACTTTGTAACTAATTGTAAAATTATAAATAATAATCAATATGGCTTTTTGAAAAGTAAAGGCACCAAAGATGCTATTGTAGATATTACTAATTTTATATACAAAAACCTTGATCAGAATAATAAAACAGTAATAGCTTTTCTTGATTTAGCCAAAGCATTTGACACGGTAGATCATAAGATCTTAATTGAAAAATTATACAAATATGGAATCAGAGGCATAACAGCTGACTTAATAAATAATTATTTATCAAATAGATACCAAGTTGTTAAATGTATGAATATTAAAAGTAAAGCATGTAAAGTACAAATTGGTGTACCACAAGGCACGGTCCTTGGGCCACTGTTATTTATATTATACATAATGATATTTTCAATCTATCACCTGAAAATAATATAGCAGCGTTTGCTAATGATACAATAATAAAATGCTCCTGTAAAACTTGGGATAAGGCTCAAACCAAAATGACTGAATTAATGGATAAGATTGGGAATTGGCTGTGCAATAATTATCTAACTCTTAATGTAGATAAATGCAATTATATAACTTTTGGTGTCTATGAAGATAGTATACCAAATAATTTTGAGATAAGGATATATGATAAGGTAATTAGCAGGGTTGAGCATTGTTAATATTTGGGCCTAATTTTTGACTGCCACATGAGATGGTATGAACCTCTTTGATATGTTCATAAAAAAAACTAGATACTTTATATTTATATTCTCTAAGTTCAGAAACATAATGAATAAAAAACACTGAAGAAGATTTACTACGCCCTATTCGATAGTATTGTTAATTATGGTATCATTGCCTGGGGCGATAGTTATAAAAATGTAATGAACATTCTTGTAAGAATTCAAACTAAATTAATTAGTGCTATTTGTGAAAAAATTATAGTACACAAATACTAGGTATTAAAGATAAATTCATAGTAGAATCTTTATTCTTTCATTACGATTTCTGTTAAAAAGAATATTACAACTACAAGGGTATAACCAGAGCTAAGTCTTTAGTATTACCAAAGATTAATAAGAACATAGCATATAAGAACTCAAAATATATAGCAGTTAAGTACTATAATAAATTACCAATGGAATTAAAGTCACTAAACATTAAAAGGAAAAATGATAAAAGAAAAATTGTAAAGTGGATTGTAACGCTATAGATTAAAATTTAGAACGCAAAGTAGTGCATAATTTTAATAATGCTTGAATGGAGTAAGATAGAAAATTGTAATAACTAGTTTTCCAGGCCTATGAATAGGTGTTAACTGTAACTCCTCTATAGGTGCATACTATTTATGTATATACTTTGTATCCTGGTGATTAAATAAATAAATATGTACTTATGTTCAGTATACTTACCTAGATAGATTCTAAAAAAACGTAACACATTCCACACATGCTTAACTATTAGTGCGCGGACAAAAACCAAAAAGATAGCCGAAAACGACAGCGAAAAGTGCGTAACCAACACCAAATACATTACGACAATATGTTTAAAACCGAATGCTACAATGGAGAGCGCAAAATAAAAGCACTCAAGGCTTCGAAATATCTTTTTCTAGAAAGTACAGCTAATAACAAATTATTAAAAAATAACGCTAAAGTGTAGTTCTGTGAAGTTATGCAAAAGAAAGGCGCCGCTAATGCCGTTAGCTCAAAGTGCCGAAATAGAAACAAGACTACAAGACAAGAATACAAGACCGTACACTGGTTCCGTACGTACACGCTAACATTCGCCCCGCTGCTACGTCAACTATTAACATCGATACTACATCCACTGCTGTTGACGTTTCGTAGGAATGCGCTGTAACTGCATCCTCTGCAAAAGGGAAGTGAACGCAGGCAGACCGCCTACACATTCACAAGTGGTAACGAGTGCGAATTATTGAAAGTAGTGCAAACAGAAGAAAAAGATAAATAACAAAATTAAAAATACAACAAAAGCAAGTGCACTTTTCAGTTTTTGGCTCTTCTTCTTTTCACAATTTTTCATATACAAGTACATACATATACTTATTATTATCAAAGTAAAAAAGGGATTGTGGGATTTGCAGCTATGTTCTTATTTATACAATATTCCTTATATATCGCAGACCAAAAATCCAAAATCAATAAAATTTTATAATTGCGCCAGTTTCTTGATAAATTTTCTCGAATTTCTTACGTGTTCGTCAATCGATTCCTAATATTCCAGACTTATATCTGTTGTTTACACTTTTCGTCTTTTCGCGAACAAGCCAAAGCCAACTAAAAGGAACAAAGACATCAGAAGAGAATACCCTCTTTTATGACGACCATGGCGAACGAACTAAGGATAACGATTTAAGGGCATGTACCTAGAATGTCTTATCCCTTAATTGGGAAGGTGCCGCTGCCCAACTGGTTGATGTCCTCGTTAGAGTGAAGGCGCGTTTAAAAAAATCGATGGAGGAGACAAAAAATGTGTAGGTCCTTATGGCATTTACTACAGTGGCCATATAAAGGAGCACAAACTCGATGTCGGATTCTTGATGGGAGAGAGACTCCGTCGCTGAGTACTGTCATTCCCCCACAGCACCACAATCCGCATCAAAGCGAAGTTCTTCAACATCTCGCTTAATTACGCCCACGCCCCGGCGGAAAAGAAGGAAGGAAGATATATTCGACACAGCAGTCGGTAACGCTGAATTCAGTCTCCACGAAAAAAACATCCCCAAATGGGTTGAAGCTGGTTGATAACGCTGGGGCACGAAATATAGTTATCTGTAGTACTAGGCTAAAGCATTGAAAAGTTCACCAATCTACTTGGCTGTCTCCGGATTGAAAAGCCACCAACCAGATCGATCATGTTGTGATAGACGGAAAACACGTCTACAGTGTTTTATATGTGCATATGCTCCGAGGTCCTAACATTGACTCGGATCACTATCTAGTTGCAGCCACGATTCGCACCCACCTCCGTGCAGCAAACAACGCAGGTCAATAAACACAAGGAAGGTTCGAAGTCGAGAAGCTGCAATCACAACAGATAGTCGAACGATTTTCTACTCGACTTGCACTCAACAACTCGGTATAAGGGAACTGTGGGACTGCATTTCAAGCTCCTTACATACAGCTGCAACCGAAACCATTGGTTTTCGGAAAATGCAAAAAAACAGCTGGTACGACGAGGAGTACCGTGTCGCAGCGGAGAGAAAACAGGCTGCCTGCCTCGCAACGATGGGATAGATACCGAGAGTTGAGATATTGAGAGCGATACTGCTCGAAAACTCTACGATTCTTGTAGAAACCCCATAGGTGATCTAATAACCGACGCTCAGAGTATACTAAATTTATAGAGGGAACACTTCTCTAACCTGATAAATAACAGTGAAATCATAACGCCAGCAGAAGGCGAACCCGATTCCCTAATCGATGACGGTGGAGCAGATGTTCCATTGCCCGACCATGAAGAAGCTCGAATAGCAATTACCTGCTTGTATAACAACAAAGCAACCGAAGCAGCAGGAACCGATCAAACACGGCGGTGAAGGACGCCTTACGCATCAGCTTCTTTGTAAAATATGGTCGGACGAAAGCATGCCCAACAATTGGAATTTAAGTGTGCTCTGCCTAATCTACAAAAAGGGAAACCCCACGATCTGCGCCAACTACCGTGGGATAAGCCTCCTCAACATCGCTTATAAGGTTCTATCGAGCGTATTGTCTGAAAAATTAAAGGCCACCGTCAACAAACTGGTCCAATCCTTATCAGTGTTGCTTTAGGTCTGGAAAATCAACAACCGACCAGATATTAACCATTCGCCAAATCTTGGAAAAGAGAATCACCCACCACCACACCGCGATGTCTGAATTTTGTGTACCCGCAAAACTAATACGGTTATGCAGTGTTGAGCAATGCCAAAAGTTCCGTCATGATAGGGTAGGACCTCTCCGAGCCGTGTGATACCAAACGAGGTTTCAGACAAGGGACTCCTTATTGTGCGACTTCTTCAATCTTCTGCTGGAGAAAATAATTTGAGCTGCAGAACTTAATCGAGAAGGTACAATATTCTATAAGATTCTCGAAACCCAACGCAGAATAAGCTAATAGCAACAGCTGTTACTTTGGACTGAGTTGGCAAAAATCAAATTCTATAAGTCACTCATTGTTCCCGTCCTGCTATATGGTGCAGAGGCAGGGATTTATGGTTCTTTGAGCGTTGGCCACGGCGAATATCGTATTCGATGGAAGGATGACCTGTATGAGATATACGACGACTTTGACATGGTTCATGGTTATGTCGTACGTACGGATGAAATCACTACAGTATTCGACGCTGTACCCGCCGGGGATGCAGAGGAAAAGGGAACCTCAACTCCGTTGGAAAGACACACTGAAGAAGGACCTGGCTTCGCTTTGAATTTCCAATTGGCGTCACGTTTCGAAAAGAAGCAACGACTGGCCTGCTGTTGTTAACTCTGCTATTATCGCTTAAGCTATGTCTACGTCTGTAAAAAGTAAGTTGTTTTAATGCAAGTATAAGTATAAGGAATAAGTTAGGCATTCTTTATGTGGTGAACAATAGAGAGAGATAGTGAATAGAGAGCGACACGACATGACTGCTCGACGGTGAACTGCACCAGGCGTCGTTAAGCCTGCTTCATGAACATTTGTAAGGCGGCCGCGACATATCAACACAACTGTCCATTTTGTATGTACACAATTTCGTTGTTATTATACTAAAACCTTTCACTTCAATAAAATTTTAATATTCTGTTCAAACTGACATTTTTTATGCAAAAAATAAGTAGGTTGATAAATTTATTTGTTTTAATCTATCAATTGTTATTACAAATGATATAACGGAGCTATTTTATGCTTCTCTTTGTAAAATAACGTCAATTTTGTTAGCCTTACATTTTACATATTAGTGGCATCACTACACCTCTCAACTGTTGTCGGCAAATAAAAAATATTTTTAATTTAGTGAGAGCGTAGCATTATCCTTGATATGGGCCATTGCTATTTCTGCCAGAGATAAAGAGATACTCAACTCTCCTGTCACTGGAAATGTGAGAACCGCTCACCTACCAAACTTTGACAGTTGACTGGATTGTGTAGGTTTTGACGTTTTGCAATTGGAATGACTGGAACGGCCAGATTGAAATTATAACAAAAATATATGTGAACGGAGGGATTTGTTGCCGCAGGTTAAGATCGCTAATAAACTATGTAAAACAATGCAAATCAAAGAAAAAGCGAAATTTAAATATATTTCCTGAAACGTTTTGCAATTTTATGCATAGTAAAATTAATTTTCAATTTATACACTCAGAACTAACAGGCTTAATCCACCTTAATAAGTATTGAAAGATCGAAAGTCAGTGGTTTTAATATACCATAAAATCATAAAAAGCATTTAAGTAGTTTCGCCATATAATTATTAAAAGTCCAATATATAATAGGGGGATTATCTTTCTCTTGCAAGATTGCAGATTGCAAATATCCTATGTCGAAATATGCAAGGGCACGAGTGGAAGTGGAAGATACCATATTACTACTATTTTGTACTTTATTGATATTTTTTATATTTAACAGGTTTTAAATGTATACTTAAAGAGTACGCACCGCCTTACAAGAAGCCTTCTAGGCAGACTTTCATTCGATGGTCGGATCAGAAATATGAAAGGTTATCAAAGCAATCACGCTTCAAAGTTTTCGCATTCTGCCCGATCGCTCATATAACTGCCAGACCCTCGGTCACTATTTCCCTTCTAGCTTCGAAAATATTTCGAATTCCTATCTAAAACTGTGGTTACATATTCATAGATTATTTTTTAGAGAGATTTAAGCATTTTTTTGAAGCTTCTAAAGCAGGCTCCCCCTTAATTCACTGTATCAACTGCAAAATACAAGCAATGCACTTTGAGAATGCTCTAGCCAAAGATATGAAAAAAAATTTACTGAAGAAATTAATAAGGGTATGAATGCTGTAGAATGCGTTGGAAGATAAACAAGCACAATTTGTTGGTCATGTCGAATAAGATATCCATATATTTGCGCATTCCAGTTGGAAGGCTAGCAGAAAACCCTTTGCAAATTTGGAACGATTTACAAACACCATTTCCTCAATTATATAAAGTAGCTTTCAAATATTTAACAATTGTCGCTACATCAGTTCCATCATAACGTTTATTTTCGAAAGCTATTCAGAAAGTGAGCAAGCAAAAAAACGGAATAAACCCTGAAAGATTGAATAAAATTATATTTTTTCAAAGCCTTGGAAAAGAATATTGGGATTTGTAAAAACTAACTAAAATATATATAGAATAAGTTTTGCTTTACTTTATATTAGAAGATTTTTATAAACTTAAACTACTGAATACCATAATTTTTAAATCTAGATATATAAAAGAAAGTGACGTTAGTTACTACGCTTATAACTGGAAAACGCCTGGACCGATTTCGGTGATTACCACCAATTCGGACAGGTCTCCGCCCAAACAAGGAGAATACTTAAGAAATTTCTGGAAAATTTTCCGAAAAAAAACGTATGAAGAAAATAAATTTTCAAATACGATTTTAAAAAGGAATTTAAAACGAAAATGATTTTTAATGCTGGCGCATAACTCAAAAACGCCTGGACCAATTTTGCCAATTCTTTTTTTAAAATGTTCGTTGAGGCTCAAGGATGGTTTTTATGTCGAAAAAAATTCGAATAATTGCCGGAAAACCCCTAAAAAGCGCCCTTTTCATTTTCCCATACAAACGAATGAATGCTGTTAGTAACGCTAATGCTCGAAAACTGCTGAACCAATCTTGATGAAATTTTCAGAGGTTGTTCGCTGTGGATCGAGGAAAGTTTAGAAATAAAAAAACCGTATGCTTTTCGTGAGGAAAAGTCGGAAAGTTGGACAATTCCAAAAAAATAACTTTTTCATACAAAAACTTTTTCTTTTTAACTTTTTTTTATTTTGTTTTTTCAATTGTCAAATTTGTCGTTTGCATTCTTTATTCCGGTTATTCAAAAAAAAAAATTATTGAAATTTATTCCGTGAAAACGTTATGTGTGTTTCACACAAAGTGCTCAATTACAGATTGAAATTTGTTACGATGCCACGAAGAGGTCGCGTTCGTTTTGGTATCAACATAAGTATGTATATTGACAGCCCATGGCTCATGACCGAGTATTCCCAGGATGCGATGACATACGAATGAAATTATGGATCGCGGGCAATCAGCAAGCGATCGTCACGATGTCAGAGGACAACTTTTCAAACAACAGTTGCGATGTTTTGTAAACTTTATCTTAAAGCAACGTATATGTGGTGCTGTTAGATGCTGGATGTACTCTGTTGAGTGGAAAAAAGAGAGGTTTGCCGCACGCACATATTCTTCTTTGGATGGTGGATGGTGGTTACATCAAATCAAATTGATGAAATCATTTCTGCGGAAATTCCTGATCCAGAGATAGAAGCAGAATTATACGAAACCA
>NW_026091953.1:0-6660 GCF_024586455.1 Bactrocera neohumeralis | reverse complement strand
CTCATATGAGTTAGCTCAATGAAAATAAGAGGTCATGTCTTTATGATAACAGTTTAAACAGCAAAATTAGATAAATCGGGCATATACTACCCTCCACTCCCACATACTAATAATAAATGTATATTGCTTTTAGTTTTTGCCGAATAGGTCAATCAGTGTAAGAGTTTTATATATATATATCCATATATTGGATTCTGATCCTCTGGATGACGTTTTGCACCTGGCTTGGTTGTTGAAAGTTGCTTGTATATAAAATGTTCGTTTGCACCCGAACCTAGCCTTTCCTTACTTGTTAAAGCTATAGATTATTGTTGTTGACAGTAACGTTGGTGCTATAGTTGCTGGTGGCTGCTAGGCCAAGCGACGAATGCGTATTTTGCATAAATCGGATTTTGATGTTACGCACGAGAGGATACGCAAATTGAAGTAACGTCAGAGTTCTGCGCATTTGAAGTCTCCAATGCATTCATCTTAAAACGTACGTCCCAAAAACTTCTAGTCAACCGAATTCTAAGACATACATATGTATGTATGTTTGGCCGTCTTGTTTCCTCTTGCCGGCTGCGTTAGTTGCGCTGCTATGTTGCTTTGGTGCTTTGCGTCCATGCTCTTTTGGTACTCGTTGCGGTAGCAAAAATGGTTGACAGCTTGAAAAGTACAACTGGAAAATTCAATCAACCCTTTTGTTATGGCTGCAGGGATAGTTCCATTGTCCATTATATGCGTTCCGATATGTGCCATCAAAACAGCACAAAATAATTGAAACCCTAACTATGGCCTTGAAAAATTTCAAATACGCTCTATTACTTTGAGAGTACGAATCAACTTAAATATATCAGAATTAAAATTCTTGCAAAGTATAGTGAGGAAAATGCAACCTTGTTTGATATTGAACTTGTGCCGATTTTATTGATGGCGAATGTGAGTATATGAAGGTTATGTTGCTGTAAAAGCTAGAAAAGAAAACAAGAATTTTCCAAAATGATTACCTTTCTGCAAACTTTCTTATAACTAAACGCCGTAGGATTCCGACAGTTGAATACCAGCTTATTATACACAAATCACATTCCATATACATATTATGTAGGCAAGGGAATGTATCGGAAATAAAGCTTCGTCTTCTTCTCTTCAAATTAAGAAGTGAACGCATACTCCTGATGTACTCACAAGTATCAGTTGATAGTCAAAACCGAAAAAGTTTCCGAAGAAAGAAATCAGATGGAGTATCACAGTGTATTGACAACGGATTATATCTAGGTCCAAAAGGGTATATTCTCCTGCTGACAAGAAACTTAGGAAAAACATGAACTTCGGCCATCGCTTAAGCGGATATTCTTCTAATTAAGAAGAAAAAAGTGTTTAGTTAAGCGTACATATTTGAAGGGTGATGCACGTAATAGCCTACTACAGTGTTGATAGCTTATAATTGTGATCTCTAACAAAGGTGCTTTACTTTTTCTGCGACAAATACGATCAAACTTACAACTAATGAATTATAGCGCAAATCGGTTGATCGCTCAGATCAGTCTTCCAATCCTTTTATCCTTCCAAGAAGCAGTTCCTTGCTTCCTGGTGACTTCTGAAACTTAAGAAGCTAAATAAATTGCTTTCGGAGCTGCTGAGTTTTTATCGACTTCCATTCTATAGGAAAAAATTACGACTAATTTAATACAAATTATCATTTTCGGTTTTAGCAAACCAAAACTAGCAAGAAAAAGCCTCTAACATCACAGTCACAAAATGACTGTAAACTGGTGTAATGAATTAAAATATCATATAAATAACATTGTTACGAAATGTTTGGAAAGCTAAATTTAGAGATTTTGATTAAATTTCGGGGTTCCCTACTTTTTAGCAAAACAAACAGAAGCTTCAAATTTAATTTAGAATGTTTATTATTATTTATTATATTTCCATTTATTCTGCAGTTTTTAATAAAGTTGCGTAAAATTGATTGTACTTAAGCGTCTTTATATAACTTTGGTCACACTTTCTCTCAACTGAAGCCACACAATGCGGTTCTAAATGTTTTCAGTTACGTCATCTCTATTACGACAAGTGGTATTGAAAAGTAAACAAATAAGATGAAAATATTTTAAAAAGTATTGACAATTTTGGACACCACAGTTTAGCAACGATTTATCTTTTGCACATTTTAATAACAATTAATTTGAAGAATTTTCAGCAAACGATACACAATAAAAGCCGATAGTAATTGCACATGTCAAAAATATGAAAATTAATAAAATAATACCAAATAATATTTAAAAAAGGTGGAATACAAATAATAATATAAAAATGAATTTCCACGCTACTCACAATAACAGAATTTTTTAATTTGCACTGAGTAATTCGCAGCTCATAAAAAATATTTTCGCATTTAAACTTCACGCTATTTCAATCATCTGTAAAAATGCATTTTTTCCAAGCCTGCTAAAATATAAAATGCACTAACACATACATACATACACCCACATAAAGTTTTACAAAAACACATGCACATGCTGGCATTTCCGCTTTCACCCACTAAAATGAAAAGAATACGCGAAAATATGATGCAGTTTAGCGGTGTTGAAATGAAAGAAAAACACAGCACACGCGCTACACACACACACTCATACAGCACTCACACACTTAAACTATTTTAATTGTTCACCTGCGTTTTTCCATTTTGCTCTGCTACTCTATTTCTCCTTCTTTACTTCTTTCCACTTTATTCATAATTTTCACTGCTGCTGTTTTTATGCTTTACCTGTATTTTTTACCGTTATATCCTTGTCCTACCTTTATGTGTTTGCATTTGGTGCGCATTTTGTTGTTGTTGAAATTTTCCTTTTATTGGCCAGCATACGTAATTTTTGCATTCACTGTGCACATACAAAGATAAACACACATAGATACATACAGATAACACAATATTTTCAAACAACATTGCGTACGCTTTGACATATCGCTCTGTAGAGGAATTGATGAAATGTAAAAATGCAATGATAAATGTTAATTAAGAAATTTAACGCATACTCACACTAACAGCTCTGAGCACACAAATTAAGTTCAAAAGCTCACATAAATATGAAGCTATGAAAACAGCGCAATTTTACTGCACATCAAAACGCAATGAAATTCCTATCATCAGCCGGTAACGAATGCTTAAATGCTTAAAGGAGCATACCCACATACACATTTGCACTTGAATGAACAAATACATACCTTCGATATTGCAGTTTTGCATTTGTATCCAATTCCCTTCGAAGTTATTATTTCTTACGTCAGATGCACCCACAGCTTTATATTGTGATTCCCAAAAATCTAAAAAGACAAAAAAATACTACTTCACATCATTGCTTTATTCTATCCAAGTTTCTTTGTTCTTGGATCTTTGATTGCTAACACTCTCACGTAACTTCGTTTTTAAGGAGGGTTGCTAGATAAGTTCCCTTAATTTTTTTGGCTTAAGATCACTAAGAGAATATTATCACTTCGCCAGTAACTAAAAGTATATCACTTCAAGGTCGGGTAATACTTATTAAGTCATGAGAGAAAAGGTTTCTTGGTTAATCCCTGACGTGAAATCGCAGATAAAAAGCAGTCTTTGTCAAGAAAACTTGTATAATTGTAACTCAAGAATAAAAAAAAAGCTTCTTTATGGGAATTAAGCAAAAAAAAGTTGAGTTGCAAAAGTGAGACAAGAAAAAGTGTGGATTGTAGTCTCTTTTTTCCTAGTTCTGGACATTTTACTATCACAACTGTTTTCCGCTCCAATCAGAAACTACCTTGGCAACTCATAATGATTTCAGTGTTATCTATTATTTCTTAGGTTTTTTTTAATAGTTCATAGTTTGGTAAACGGAATTCGGGTTTTTCATTCCCAAAAACACTAGTACACATATTTCCAGCTCGGAATTCTAACCGTGTAACCACCTGATATCGCAATCCTCTTCATTTTCACTCAGATTTTATTAAGGTTCTATCGTTGTTACATACTGCCTTCTTCTTTACCACATCTTCCTCGCTGGTTTTATGGCAAAAAGAAGAATGTTCAAAGTTGCCAGACACATTTTCATTTAAATACCCAGCTTCTCTGAAGCTAATAGCAGCCAAACTCCTTTCGGAGGGCAATTAGTTTTTTACTAAGAACTCAATCTCAAACAAAAATAGTTTTTTCCAACTCCAAAAAAAATAAAAAAAATTATCGTAAGGTATTCTGACTTAAAATTCATTGCAAGTTCATCCAAGTGATTACGTTAAGCAATTGCTTCACTTGCATCCATACACATACATGCTTACAATAAAAAACTCGAAAGCGCAAGTAATAACATTTTCCATAACCCATTCTCAACCTTAACCATCTTTTCCTTGTCCCTTCCTCAGTGCACTTGGCACATGATCAACACGCCTGCTTGCTTGCAATGAAAGTTTATGTGAATGATCAGCATGCAGCACACACACCACGAATTTTGCAAAACATTAAGCACCTTATAACTCACAAAAAATCACCGCAGACGTTCACCATACATTTCCAGCGCACGATTATTTTTGAGAAACGAAAATTAGTTGGTGAAATTTTAGTTTGAATGAAAAAACGAAAATGTTAAATGTATGGGAACCTAAAATAAAATAGCGACCCTCTAGAGTTAAGCTACAGCGCCTGGCTTGAGGGAGGATTTTTTGATGGTCAATCACTAACATTTGTGGGGGTAAAGGTTGAAAAAAAATTCCAAAAAATTTTTGGAAGCACCCTAATGTCCATAATATTGTGGGTAATGCCCTAATAACGCTTTATGTTACCTATGAAAGTTTCCCACAAATAGTATGTATTAGTACAGGTTTCATTGAAATATTAAATAGTCATAGTAGAGATTTCTATGAGTATACTATATATGGAAATAAAGTATTCTCGAAGTGTTGTATTTTAAAAAGAACTTCATTTCTAATTAAATTAAATTGGGGCCGAAGTCTTGTATTTGAGAACCCTCGCTTATTTGTTTTGTTCTCTTTTTATTTGTTCAACCGAAATTTTTGTATGCCTTATTTAAGTTTTCCTTTTTCTAATGTGCTAAATTTTTCTCTATCTTTTGCAGTTATTAAATGAGAATTGTTTCCCACGACGACTTTAGTCGCTAAAAGGTGACCAATTATTTCCGCTGTCGTTTCATCGCCAGAGCCACTAGGCGACACGAGGAGCATGGTGTATGGATGAATTTTGAAGAAGTGGCGGTTTCATCCACAAACTTAACGAAAGTGGGCAATTTTTAATAATTTACGCAATACGTACTTAGAAGAAAATCTTCCACTTAGATCATCATGGCGCATACGAACCAAAACACAGGAGCTGAAACCGAATGGAAACTGACAATGAACTGGTAGCTTTAAATTATTTTATGTATTTCTTCATGTAAACCCATATTAAGAATTACAAGGGTTATGGAAGAATAAATGGCATATATACATAAAGTTAAATGCAATGGTAAATTAATTGCAGTTTTAATTTTTTTATTAGGTAAGTAAGTCAATAGGATCTACGTCATAGATTCGAATATGCTTGAAAGTTAGATGTTTCATTAAAAGAGAATTGGAAGATTGTTGGGATTAACATCACAGCAACGACTGGTATACAATTCCAAATATTGATGAAATTCTTAACTTAGCGCGAAACTTCTCTCATTGAGACCGGCTATAAATGGATATAATGAGTTTTAAAATATTGGATTTAAAAATGCACCAGCAACCTTTAAATGGAATGGAAGACATTGCTTTGGTTTGCGTGATTTTGGATGGATTTTAAGGGAAAGATTCCATGGTTTAAAAAGATGCGGCTGTAGCTTCTAGAACTACTCTGCATTAACACGAAGATTCGCTGGACAGAGATGTCGTAGATTGAGCGAAGCAAAAATAAAGAACATAATATTGGCTTTGCTTAAAGGTTTGAGTCAATTACAGAAAAAACACTAAAATAGTACTATAATCCGCTGTTAAAACATATCTTGATGGCGCATGCTTTCTCCGCAACATTATTGCTCTGGTTGAGTTTGGTCTCAAAGGTCAAAGGTCAAAGTCAGCAAAAAAAAAGTCGAATGGCTGATTTCGGCGAGATCATCATGATCATCGATTTCATCACAAAAATGCCAACATATTATTAGTAGGAAATCCTAATTCGAAATATATTCTGAACTTTTAATAGTTTTCTTAGACAACTGCTCTGCTTAGTTCGGTTACTTCAAGCTGCTTTGAGATTCCTGTTCAGTCAGAATTAGAATATGAACTAAAAAGTCGAATTTGTATTAAATTTTTTCAGGTAAATATTAGCGATCTGATAATTACAATTAGTTCTTATGGCATATGACAATATTAATTTCCAGATTCGAAATGCATAGACATTCTTCTGTCTTTAATAATTAGTAATAATTTTCATCAAAAAACATTTCAATTCAAAGCAGCGACCGCATGACTGCAACTGCTGTCAACGCCATTTCCTGTCGCAAATTGCTGTTCCAACAACAAACAAATTCAAAATAAGAAGAGCAACCATTTTAACGCTTTTTTTTAAATGCGAACATTTCATTGGAGTTTTTTGCTTTGACGTTGGCTTCTTGGACGGTTTTTGACTTACGTTCGTGCCATTATTTAGGAGCAGAGTGTGAGGATGCAGTCATGTGTAGA
>NW_026091952.1:0-8451 GCF_024586455.1 Bactrocera neohumeralis | reverse complement strand
ATATTTTTTAAAACATGGGCTCCTTAAATTTAAATATAAAAAACTTTTTTAAAAAACAGATCCCCATGTCATGCCTGCTTTTAAGTTGCAACCCCTTTTAAAAAATATGCAAATTTTTTTAAAAACGTTTATGAATGCCCTTTTGCACTTCCAGGTGTTGAGTTTTGTTAATAAATAATTTTTTGTTTTTAAAAAAATGGAGGGTTTTATTTTGGGAGCACACAAAATTGATTATTTTTGGCAGAAACTATCGGGTGTTTTTTAAAGAAATTTTTTTTTTAAAAAAAGGGAAAATTTGCAAAACCCATCGGTTTTTTTGAAACTTGGGTTGGTTCATGACATTTATTTTTTAAAATAATTTCATTTAAATGTTGACCAGCTGCGTTTTTGGTTTTCCATTGGGAAAAAATTTCCCCCAATTTTTTCAAAAGGCATTTCGGCCGGAATACCCCGGGAATTTCTTCGGAAATGTTGTCTTCAAAGCTGGAATAGTTGCTGGCTTATTTCTTTTATTTTCGTTCGACTGGTTCTTTTTGCGGGCTATGTGTACAACCAGTTTTACATAAGATCTTTGTGGAATCTTCCATGTGGTCAGATAACCACCATTAAATTGCTGCGAACAGCGTGAATCGACATTCTGGTCTTCATGCCTCTCAGGAGCGATGTTCTCTTAGAGATGTCAGCAACAGATTCGATATGGCAATGGCAACCAGCTATAAACTATTTATTAGAACCCTAAAAACAATTTGTTGCTTAAAAAAAGATGTCATAAAATTCCCAAATACTGTTGCAGAACAAAAACAAAAATGTGACGAATTTTCAGCTAAACGCAGCCATCCGTTCCCATATGTCATAGGTTGTATAGATGGTACGCACATTTCCATCTCACAACCAGTTAAGGACAGTATTAGTTTTTATAATAGGAAGGGGAAGTTTTCAATTGTTGTCCAAGAATGTTAAACTTTATTAAAAATTGTTCATTTATAATTAATTGAACTTGTTTAGGCAATTGTGGATAGTCATCTTAAGTTCATAGATGAGTTTATTGGCTGCCCCGGACAATGCGACGATGCTGCTATATGGGAAATGAGTCCTATTAGAAAGTCAATAGTCAAGGGAGAATTAAAAATTTGTTCCGGTTACCATTTATTAGGCGATTCCGCATATCCGCTGGAAACCTTCCTAATGGTACCTTATAGAGACAATGGTTTTTTTATCACCTAAAGAAGTTCAATATAACAAAATTTTATGCTCAACAAGAGTTCATATAGAACAGGCATTTGGAATATTGAAAAAAAAAATTCCGTATTTTGAAATATATTGATGTGCTACATGCACATTAACCAAAAACTATCACGATGGCCTGTATAATTCTTCAAAATATTATTATCGAAAATGAGACTGACGAACCCTGCGTCATAAGTGAAGAAGAACAAATTAAACCATTTAATATCGAAAATAGCTTTTCACAATTACCAACTACAAGTCGACAGAGAGAACAAGCCAAAAATAAACGGGACGCCATTGCCACTTTACTATCTGCATAAGTAATGAAATATTAACTGTTCTTTAAGTAATAAAACATGAATTTGATATAAAACTAGTAATCCCGGCTCGTTTACCTGCTACAAAGACGCCTCAATCCCCTCCCTCCCTGCAGCACCTTTTGCTATCCGTTTCCCTTGCCCAATTCCACTGCCACTGCCACCCCCAATCGAACATTAGCCTTACTAAGACACAGCTATTTATTATTGCTTTATTGCATAGATTAGTTTTATTAAAATTAAAATCACATTCATTGTCAAAACGCTTGTACATTTGTTAAACTTAAAAATTCATTGCATATTTAAAAAAAAAAAACTTAAATTAAGTCACTAAAAAATTAGGTATTAAGATAACGTTCTAATATTTTCTTATATAAATTTCGTATGGATCTTAGTTCCTGCACTTTTTCCTTTTCAATGTTTACTTTTTCCTTCTCACTCTCCACCAGTGCCTCTAACAATTTTGCTTGTTTTTCCGATTCGGAGGCCAAGAACTCTATGACTTCATTTCTCTTCCGTTTTTTGGGCAGTTCCAACTACTTGGGTGAACTTTTAAAATATTGCTTATACCGGGAAAAACTGGCGCACCCTTGCAAAACACAGCTTGATACACCAGCATGGCAGACTATTCACACTATTATACACTATTCACATTTTATTTTAATTTTAATTAGATACATACATACATATGTATGTATATTAAATTTAAAATGAAAAAACTCACCAAGGTTGAGGGTTGGCACTGCATTTGCCCTCAATTTCCTCACGCCCACTGCACTTGGTTCAAAGTGCTCTATGCAAACGAATGCATTGTGGGCGGGTAAGTCCAGCATGGGATCCTGAGGTTTTCCACCCACTTTTTTGCCTGCTCCAGATCGCTGGGGAAAGAAAAAAATGTATTACGCGTGGAACGGCACTCGCGAACACACGGCACTTTCTTTTTTCTGACATATTAATAAAAATTAATAAAAATAATTTTATTTAAATAACGAACGGTAGAGCTAGCGAGTTGACTTTACGCGTCGAAATTGTTTTAAAACTAAAATTCCGTTGAAAATTTTCTGCTTAACTTCCATTTTTGTGCAATTTCCCCATTACGGCTTACAATTAAAAAAATCTAAGCATATAATATAAGTATGTACATATGTATGTACAATTTCCCCGCAAAAGCGTATGTATGTATGTATATTACATACAGTGAGAAAAAATCTACCCTGCCAACCATGAGCGGGTAAAACACCAGATAATTAGCGGGTAACATGGTGGTAAACGTGGTGGTAAACATATAGAATGTTTCTTAAGCCTGGCAGATATTTTACCTACTCACGTACGTATACATGTGATCAGACATCTTTGTTGCGCTCATTCAGCAGTGTTATATAAAAAAGTATATCTGTCCTGCTCTAATATCCCCAATCGACGGCTGATGCAGGGTTGCATTTTCTCTTTTTAAATAGCTGATGCAGGGTTGCATTTTTTAATTCCTACTTTTAAAATTTAAAAGAAAACTTTTTAATTTTTAAAATTCATATTTTATTTTATTTTATTTTTTACATTTTTACATAAAATTTATTATAATTTATATATAAATAAAAATATGTTTAATTTAAAAAAATAATTAATATCTGAAAAAGATTGAAACAAAATAGAAGTTATTAACACCTGCAAACAAATATTAATTACATTGAGTTTGTATTATCTAAAAGAAAAAGAAAGATTAATAGTATAAAATTATAATAATATCTGTAAAATAAATTAATATTATCTGAAAAGAATAAAATATATTAAATACTCAAATAGGATTTACTCTGAAAGCAAAGATTAATTAAATAAAAATAGTGATAAAATCTGAAAAGAAAGAATAATTAAATAAAAATCATCATAATATCTGAAATAAAAGAATAATATTATCTGATTATTTAAAATATAAAGCAAACATTTGTTTTCATATATTATTTTGGATTGTGCAGGCCGCCTTAAACGCATAAAATACATATGTTCATATACGTATGTATGTATGTATTTATTTTTGCGTATTATAGGGACTGCGCAGTCCAATTTCAAAGTACACACACTTTTTTCACATACTTACTTAACAATTGATATTTGCCGCTTCTGATGATATATGTACATAGCTGCTGCTGCTACTTCCAATTTCCAATGCTATAAAAATAAATGAAGTAATTAGTTCCAAAATATTGTTAAAAAATCACATAAAATTCATTTACTTACCTTCTTGTCGTACGAGCCTCCTTTACGATGGTACGATCACGAACGACATGCGGCTTTCAATCGTTTTTTTATTACCCTTTTTGGGATTTTCTATTGTCACTATTGACAATAATGTTTTCTCCTTCGCACTCATTCAAATAAATCAAGAGATGAAAGAAACTTTTTTTCATCGCATTTAGGTAAACAAAAAATAACCCGAAAATGTGCGTTGGTGTTAGTGTAGGTTCGCAGGGTAACTACTTGCTTATTGCATACATACATACATATATACATATATAAAATCCAAGTACAAGCATATATCAGAAAAGTTTCATATGCTAATGCTCAGCCAAAAAGCGCAAACATATACATATGTACATACACACAGCGCTTTTTTTACACGGTAGATACGTTCCTCAGAAATCCGTGTAAAAAAGAGGCGTTTCCTATAGTAGAACGGGTGATACGTTCCATGTCATCTGAAATCCGTCTAAGATGAAATAAATAACTATATGTATGTGACCTGGTCTACGGAAAGGGGACTTAGGTGTCAAAAAAATCAATTTTCACTTTTTAGTTGATTCGGATGGTTGTTGGATGTTGTTTATTTTTAACAGCTGTTTCCCAGAAAACTAGTCTTCGCACGTTAGCTGCCTTTTCGTAGACGAGGTCACATACATATTTATAAAATGTTGAAAACTATAAAATTTCAGCTTTCATACAAATTGTATATTCATATGGCATTTTATTGAGTATTAAAGCTTAAAATACATAAATCATACTGGTGAAAAATTGGTAGAGCAAGCAAAAAACAAAAGAAATCTGCTAGTCCAGAAATAAGAGCAGAAAAATTAGAATAGAAATAAGGAAAATATATTTGCCAAACAAACTTTTGGGTTTGAAAAAAAAAATAGATACAAAAGTTCAAAAATGTTAACCTAAAGTTAACTTTTTAAAGCTGTACATGGACGCTCCAAATCGGATTCTACTGTATTTCCAAAAACTCAAATATGTCCAATACTCATTGGGCGCGATTTCCTCGTTAAAACATATATTACCTACAATTAAAAAAAAATGTAACTACTTGCATATTTTATACATATGTATGTATGTATACGCTTATTTCATCGTTAAATTTGGCGCAATTTCTCCATGAAAACATATCAAAAAAATCTAATATGCAAATACTCAACCAAAAAGAGCATGCATATATTGTAATTTACATATGCATAGCTTTTACTTCATTGGTTGTCTCTTATTTGTATTTTTCTCATTTCATGCTCAATTCTGTTATTTTCGACCCCTTCATGTTAAATATTGGTGAAATCCGCGAATAATTTTTTGAGGTGAAATCCACTAATAGAAAACTGAACCCCTCCAAAAACAGGAACATTTTGACAATCGGCACACCCTGAACCTTCACTATAAATGTATGTTCTCTGGTTTAAGCAGAGAACTTAAAAACATAGAAAAAGGTGCAGGTTCGATTATTGGCGAACATTTGTTAGATTTAAAGCAAGGAATTCACTCACAGCAATAAAGTCACGCTGTAAAAATGTTAACATTTTTTAAGAGTTCTCCACATATTCAACAAAGAATATACATATGTAAGTAAATAAAAGATTTACCTAAACATTATGAAGATATAGGCTATGTTCGTAAATGCATCATGACGCGCATCATGACGATTGCATAACAAACAGAACGTTCAGAAATGCCAATATTGCAGCACTGCAATAATCAAGCGTTCAAAAAGACAACACTTCTATCAGTTGTCACTCATAATTTCTATCAAAAAATTGTTTTTCTGCATTTAACTACGATGTCTGACGAAAAGTGCAAAAATGTTTTGCTTTTAATTTTTGTATTGAAATTTAGTTAAATTATGTTAATAATAATTGTATAAATTATTTTTTTAATTTTTAGTGAAAATCTCAGTAATGCGAAGACACAGTTGTTGCTAAAGTACGGTTTGAATATGGAGGACAGTTTAAATCGGGTAGAAAAGGAAAAAAATGTTTGTGGAAGAGTTGTGACCGAAGTTAAAAATGTATTTGAAGACAATAAAAATTAAAATGAAGTTCATCAGAAAAAGTAATAAAAAAATTATTCAAATAAAGGAAGGTGAGGTAAAGTAAATTTTTTATGATGAAAACAGAGTGGTAAAATAGTTTCTTCTATCGATTCCATTGATATCATCAGAACCAACACGGCGAATGGAGGCATCTTGAATTCCTTCGATTTCATTGTTGGTTTCTATATCGGCATGTGTTATTGTATCGTTAATATGTTCAAAATAACCTCTCTTATTTATGATAAAATTGTGTAAGATAGCGCAAGCGAGTATTACATTAGATGTGGCTTTAATGCTCTAAGCTTCAATATAATTTAAAATTTTAAAATGTTTCTTAAAAATCCCGAAAGTTTGTTCTATAAATACTTTGTCTTTTAAAAGACAAACATTTGTACCTACAAACTTTTCTTTTTGACTTCAATACCCTTCTTTTTCTTAAATTTAAAGAAAATCTATCATTTCTTTGCTCACAAATTTCGTCTAGTGTTAGATTCAGCAAAATTTCCATTTTAGTATTATACGCGTTCAAAAATGCAAACAAATGTATCTGCAAATTGTCAAAAATTGTATAAGAAGTATCAAACGTCAAACTTGCAGTGTTGCTACTGTTGCTTATGCTGCAAGTCATGATGCATTTACGAACATAGCCATATTCATGATTCATGCTAGCTTCAACGAGGCATTTCCTTTCATACGCAATGTGCGAATATCAAGAATTTCGTTTTGCCGTCGGCATTTCAATTTCTCATGCTTCAATTTTTGCTTTCAACCAAGAAATCACTTGTAAGTATGTGTGCAATGTATGCCTTTGCGTTTTGCCGTCGGCATTTCCATATTGACATGCAAAAGTAATTATGTACAGTTAGTGTCATTGAAAATCGTTCAGCAAGTAAAATTTTAAGTTTTCTTAACTATCTCTATTTTTTTCGCAAAATCAAAAGTTTCATCCTTGTTATCATTATATAGAGTTAAGAGCAAAATGCAATGGGAATTATTTCTTAAGCTTTTCCCGTTTTTATGTCAAAGAAGCACCATTGCCCAAAGTTTATCAAAGGGGTGTCACTGAAAATCGTACAGCTGACTAATGATTTGAAAAATTCGGTTATTCTTCGAATTCAGATCAAGAAATTGGAACGTACTGATTTTAATCGGTTTATATTTTCTATTAAAGTGTTTATTGCAGTAATTATTTCATAAAATATACAAAATTTTTGTAAAATGAAGCAAACCACTGTTGATATGCGCGAACTGGCAATTAATCATTACAAAAACGGTAAATCGTATGGAGAAATAGCCAAAATAATAAATCGGAGTCGAAGTACTATTCAGTATATTATTGCAAGATATAAAAATGAAAATCGGGTGGCAAATAAGATAAAAAAAATCAAAAAAGAAGAAGCTGACTGCGACTGACGAACGATGGATCATAAGGAAGGTTAAGGAGAACCCAACCATTTCCGCTCCTAAAATTGCCACAGATCTTTTTAAATTTTACTTAAAATTCGAAGTAAGTGATTCCAACTATTCGTAACAAGTGCTTAAAAAGAAAAAATGATTTCCTATCTTAAGAGCCTGCTGACTTTGGGAATGATGTTATATTCAAGCCTTTTAACATTTTTATGTCCGAAAGCATAATCGTGGAAAGCACTGCAATGTCTTGAATTTACGACAGTCAAGCATGGCCTTTCAGTCATTGGGGATGCATGTCCTCCTTTGGTGTGGGAAATTTGGTGGAATGGATCAGTGGAAATATCTGATTCACGGAAAACCTTAGAGTCTGAAAAAATGTTTAACATTTTAAGCTTATGTCCGATGGAAAATCAAAGTGTTGAAAAACCCAGCACTGCAATGGATTGAACACAAATCAAAAATTGGGGCTCTGCGACAAACGATTTCTGCCAAAAATGCGCTCCAAGGAATGGTTTAAAATCATGGTGTGGGATTCATGTCTAAAAGCTCTGAAACTAATAAAAGGTTTCCAACTAAATAGGGAACAATGAAATTAATTTTTGTATCATTTTTCTACATTTAAAATGAAAAAAGATGCACTGTACACGATTTTTACTGACTGAATATTACTTAGCCAAGAGTATTAAATGAGCTGTTATTAGTTATTTCTATTAAATATTTTAAGTTTTGTGAATAAATGAATTTAAGTTTTAATATAAAACGCCTAATAGTATATTTAATTGGAATTATCTGAAGTAGTTAGGGACTGGACACTAAAATACTTAAAAAGAATGGCTGTACGATTTTCAATGACACTCACTGTACATATTTCATTGGCCCAATTTTGTATATTAAGACAAGTGTCAATAATTGCGCCAAAATCAAATAAATATTTACATATTATGTAAAAATCTTCTTCTTAAATGTTCTTTGTCTAAATATGAAAGTAACCATCCTTCTTTCTCCTGCTAATATATTGGGCAAATTGACAAGTGTCAATAATTGCGCCAAATTTAAATATATTATATATCATATGTAAATATGTTTTAAACTTTACATAAAATTGAGAAGTCAATAATTGCGCCAATTTTCATAAAGTTGGAAATTTTGCGCGAATAAGACGTGAGCGGGTTAAGTTGTGAATTTTAGTTTTATTAATTAATTCGAAAGTGC
>NW_026091951.1:0-9129 GCF_024586455.1 Bactrocera neohumeralis | reverse complement strand
TAAAACAAAATTTTTTTCAAGACTATCCTCCGATGAGGCTCACTTCATCTGAGTGGTGCGTGGTAAATAAACAAACTGTCGATCCGGTGCGTAGAAAATCTACATATTATTCACGAACAACCTTTCCATTCAGATAAATTGACAGTTTAGTGTGGTTTTTGGTCTGGTGTAATCAGCTTTCGAAATGGAGCTGATTACACCTTTACTCTCAATGGAGAGCGGTATAGACCGATGATAGTCAATTTTTATGGCCGTGATTAGAAGAAGTTGATCTTGATAACATCTGATGCCAACGAGACGAGGCAAATAACAACCGAATTATTGCGAGAACAGTTTGGATATTCGATTATTTCAAGCAATTGTCACATTGAATGGCCTTCAAGAAGTTGTGATTTAGCAACATTAGACTAGTTCTTGTAGTATTATTTGAAGTCATTGGTCTTTAGCAAAAGCCAGACTCTCTTCAAGCTTAGAAGTGAATATAGAACGTACTATTCATGACATACGACTTGATTAAGTGGAAAAAGTATTTTGAAAATTGGGGTCATCGAATTCGTTTCAAAAGAAGTCATTAGGTCTCCACTTGAATGATGTTATATTTAGAACTTAATTGTATCGATTGTACTTTTTTTTTTGTGCTTTTGTTTTTTGGAAGAAATCATATCATTCTTATTGGAAAACCCTGTATTAGTAACATTATCATCACCAGAGGTTTAATAGGGTACATTTGAAGTTTAATATCCACTCCTTAGTTTACTATGACTTATTAAGCTGAAGCGGTTAGATGTAGGCAGAGACATGAAAAATTATAATTTTAGATAATTTGTTTACCCCAAATTATTTTATTTTACAAACCTAGAAACATAGCGGTAATCGATAAAGTTTCGACAGAATTTGTAAAAAAACAAGAAAAACGTTAACTTCGGTTGCACCGTAGGGTAATATACCTTTTACAGGTGCATTTCTTTTTAGTAACTATGTCTCAAGTTTGTATGGAAGAATAATCCATGTCAAATTTCTGAAGATACCACGTCAAATGCGAAAGTTTTCCTTACAAGCCCTTGATTCCGATCGTTCGGTTTGTATGGCAGCTATATGTTATAGTGGTCCGATATCGGCAGTTTCGACAAATGAGCAGCTTCTTGAAGAGAAAATGACGTTTACAAAATTTCAGAACGATATCTTAAAAACTGAGGGACTTGTTCGTATATATACAGACGGATGGATCCAGTTTCAACCGAAGGTGACCATAACTATTCAGGTAAAATCAAACGGAGAAAAAATGGTCTTTGTTAATAGATAATATTGTGCAGCTGATATCAGGAAAAAAATTTTTCGGTTTTCGGAAAAACTACCAAGTACGATTTTGTGTGTTGTTCTTAAGGAGTGTAAAAGTCAAACCAGCGCTTTTTACTAAATGAAAAATAGCTGTTTATGATGGAAAATTTTTGAAATCAAAGTCGCAACCAGGACACCTCAATTATCATACATACTTCTTAGCACATCAGTTGCAAATGTTTCTTCAGATTTGTTGAGTAGAGCTATCCAAAAAGTCGAAAATTATATGTTGGATTTACTTAAAATTTTCAGCGAATATTTCTAAGATATCACATTATAAAAATCCATTTTTTTAATTCCGAATATTCTAATCTATATATATAAAAAGCTTTTAGAACCAGGGTCAGGACATGGGATACTTTTTATCTCTTTATGTTAAAATTCAATTCAACTCATTAATACAAAAATTATATTTCAAATAATAAGCATTTGTTCGAAATTCATGTTTGCAGGAATCATTTGAATATATACGTACAATTTTAAACAGATTCTTCCTCATTACAACTGGCTCAGTAATCAGTCGTTGAGTATGTATTATACCACGTGCCACACAAAAGACTGATGTTGCGAGGCAGCCACTTTGCACAGAGCTTTCGCCTCTTTCGAGCTCCATTATCCTCGGTGCTCATTCCGCCTGTTTCCAGCTTAGCAAATATTTTATCAACGGTGGATTTCCCTGAGCCCATATTTAACAGTATTTTCCCCGGAAAGCAATTTTTTATTAACACACGAAATGCTATATGATGCATTTTTTTGTAAACTAACATAAGTTGCTTCACAAAAACTACTATAGGCGCGGTTTATTTGACCAGCAAATTAAGCTATTAGCTTATTTTGTATGGAAGGCTTAGTCAACATAATTATGTTGGCTTGTCATAAGCTATCATAGCTTGTATATTGGGCTAGAGGCATTGCCAGTTAAAATGCTTTTTTCATTCACAATAGCTATGATTTTTCCCAAAAAAGTAGTTGGCAATAGCGACAACCCTCATTTTGACAGATAAAATGTAAACAAATGAAAAATATGTAAATGAAAAGTATATTGAATATCAGTCGCTTGTTATTGCCCGCGTTGCCAACATAATGCATTTATTTGTCCATGGTTTAGCTATTAGCTTATGATGGTCAAATAAAACACGGCTTATATCTCATTAACTACGATTTATAATCCAACTTATAGAAATCATCTACCTAGTAGTTGTATTATCTTTGTATCAGCCACAGTGAAGCGTGGACGGGTCCTCTAGTCCCTTAATAATCATTCCATTTATTTTAACTGTTCTTCTTGTCCTATTACGGTACATTGACACCCATGTATTCTTTTTATACTCTCAAACAAAGTTGCCAAAGAGAGTATTATAGTTTTGTTCACATAACGGTTGTTTGTAAGTCCTAAACTAAAATAGTCAGATATAGGTTATATATACCTAACAAAAAAACGTCAGAAACACTAAATTTTACGGAAGAAATGGCAGAAGGAACTTGCACCCAGGCTTTTTTGAAAATTGAAATGGGCGTGGCGTCGCCCACTTATGGACCAAAAACCATATCTCAGGAACTACTCGACCGATTTCAATGAAATTCGGTATATAATATTTCCTTAACACCCTGATGACATGTACGAAATATGAGTGAAATCGGTTCACAACCACGCCTTCTTCCAATATAACGCTATTTTGAATTCCATCTGACGCCTTCTCTGTATAATATATACATACATTAGGAACCAATGATGATAGCGGAATAAAACTCTACACAAATACGGTATTTGAGCTGAGGTATTCCTTGTGGAAAAATTGTCGTGATCGGACTATAACTTTTCAAGGTCCCTGATATCGAACACGAAGAACTCAGTGCCTAACCTAACATAACCTAATTTTTCACCGAAAATATCGGTAAATCTCTCAGATATTTTCATGTAATTCAGAGGGCATCATTTTTATACTCTCGCAAAAAAGTTGCTAATAACGGTATCTCGATTATTACTTTATCATGCGAGAGTATAAAATGTTCGGTGACACCCGAACTTAGCCCTTCATTACTTGTTGTAATTTAAAACAGTTGTAGGTTTGACTATCTATACAAATGTTTTCGTCCGTCTGTATATACGAAAAATAGTCAAATTTTTGTATCGATTTCAAAAATTGGCAGACCCTAAATTTTCCCAAAGAAGCTGCCCATTTCCAATGATTGTTGATGACATAAAGACCATGGGACCGGTTACTTTTCAGATTTACAAGTAGTTATATGTCATGTATTTGCTGAAAGAAAAGCACCTGTGAAGGTTTTTATAGTTTCGGTACAGCCGAAGTAAAGGTTTCTGCTTGTTTCTTTTGTATTTAAAGATAATATTTGCTGCAAAGACTTTTTTTAATCTGGGATATCAAAACTAGAACGACCACAAGCTTTACTTGGTTCAGCGGTTGAGTTATTTTTCTATTAATACGGTCTACGCTTCATGCTGACCAACAATTAAAGACCATGGATCTAAAATGGGTCTCCAGCAAGCGATTTTTAAGAATATATTTATTATAACCCCAAATACTTTTTTATCTATTTTGAAGCATGCCGCTATTTTTTCAAAATTAAATTTGTTCGTTCTAAATTAACTACAGAGCTACAATATAATCTCATAACAATATTTACCAAATCTCAAGCTCGAGAAAAAAATTTAAGTATTTGATTTAACCACATTTAATGCTTGCAACAAATCATCACTTTAACAGCTTTAAGCTCAAAATCTGCCCGCTCTAGGCGCTCGAGCTGTCAGCGTAAATGCACGGCATATTGACACAGTCCAAATATATTATGCCGACATTTGCCGCTGCGGGGCAGGTTGGACCGTCCGTTGTCATTACGTAATAGCAATGTCAGGATGCGCTCGCAATAACAGCGACAGTGGCGAAATTATGCGCTTAACACAGCAGCGGCATTCCATTTAAATTTCGCCAAACATATTGATTTTCAATTTTACCACACATAGCAACAACAACAACAGCAATATTGGTACTTGCAGTTTTTGGCAGCCGCACAAATGCGGATAAATTCACAAAGAGCGAGGCAATGAAGAGCAAACGCCTTTCGACGGCGAGCGCAAATCATGCATACATACATACAAAATAGATGGACTCTTTATGGCCATTGAATAAGCGCATAAATGAGCAAGCTTTTGTTCTGTTCGGCGGCGACAATACATAAATAGGAGCCCAAAGAGCTGGCATTACTTGCTTGCTGACAAAACCTTTCGGCCGCTGGCAACGATTTGCAGCAGTTTGGTCGCTGCACCGCGGCAAATTTGTGTATATATGCACCTTCGCACATTCACTTTATGCACACATGCATTTATTTATTTCAGTATGGCGGCCACAGAGCTGACTTTATGGCATTTTAATGGTCACTTTTAATTTTGATATGGATAATGGAAAAAATGTTACGGACGCACATGTTTATTAGCCAATAATGATTATTACCGATGCTTATTCTTATTAAGCGGCAGCGGCGACAATTGTGTGTCGTGTTCGAGGCTGCGCAGCAACGGTAGCTTTTCTGGCGGTGGCGTCCTGTGATGAACCTGCAGCAGCCCGGCCCAAATGGTTGGCAATTCGGAGCTCAGGTTGCCGGTAAAACCGGCTGCATGCCATTGCTTTTGCGGATGTTCGGGAGCGGCGCTTTGTTGCACTATTGTCGAAGTAATTGCAAATTTACCCATTACCGCATAGATGGTGTTATTATTATTGTTGTTCGAAAAAAGTAATTTTTTTTTAAAAGTCAAAGCCTGTTGTGCTTCGACACAAAATGTTGAAAATGCAGAAATATTTTCTTCAGGTGGCGGTTTTCTTCAAAAGCTGGGTTAGAATAACTAGTAGATGATTCTAAAATGAAAACGTGAAAAACGAAAACTTTGGCTTCAAGGGCAAATGATATATTGTATAACCGGCAGGTGCATTGCTGCGTAGGTCGCTCTTAGGGTCTGGGAAGTGGCACAAACAGAGTCACGTTAAAATTCTCTTTCGTCGATTGCATCCTCTTACATATTGCTACTGTTGGTGACTGTTTCTCTGCCACGAGGAATATTTGGTCGGAGAGAAGTCGCTGGATCTAAGGCGCAGTTGGGGTTTTCACAGATAAATCGAAGCTGGGAAAAAAGTTCGAATAGCATTCCAACCAATTCCATCGAATACCTGAACAGTGAGGCCCGGGATGAAAATACCAGTTAAATAGCATAATGAATTTTTCTCCAATCGTTTTCTGCTGGAGTGCTTTCGCAGTAATCATCTTTGTTAGTCCCCTTATTGTAGCGGAATCGCCTCCTAGAGCATCATGAGATTTTTAACTTCTTCAACTACGTCATCAACATAAACCAAAACGCTGACCAGACCTGAACGCAACAAACTTTAGACGTACTGACCGTTATTCAGTAGAGCCATTAACAAAGTTTTTTACCGACTTCTCAGTGAATGGCGTACTTGGAGTCAAACCGCCCATTGCAAACGAAGAGCTCGAGTTGCCGCGAGAATCAAACGTGACCCTTGCACAGCTTCGTTCTTTTTAATGTAACAGGTTAAACTCATGCTTAACCGAATCGAGCCTTTACACTAATCACCATTTTTGCATTTGCAACCCCACAAAAATCTGATACCTCGTCGAAAGCAATTTCCTGGACCTTCTTTGGATGACCATGAAACTTATCTAATCCTTACTATCCTAACGGGTTACAGCAACAGCAACTTACAAGCCTGGGTAGCCTAGTGGAATGTTTGTCCATTAAACTGATAGCAAAACCGCGGCAATGATGCCTCACCCATTAGCACTTACATGATTTTAGAGGACAAAACTTGTCAAATTAGAAAGGAGGAAGATGAGGTGAAAATATCTAGCCACTTTCTCCTCCACTGTCTATCTTTTGCCAGACTAATGTTGAAGCATCTGGGTCTGGCAGTGAACGAGGGCAAGACGAAATATCCCTGTCATCAAACAAACAGTCGTCGCACTTGCGACCGCTCTACGTCACTGTTGACAGTCATAACTTTGAAGTCGTAGATAATTTTTTCTATCTTGGAACCAGTTAAACACCACCAACAATGTCAGCCTAAAATCCAACGCAGGATAACTCTTGCCAACAGGTGCTACTTCGGACTGAGTAGGCAATTGAAGCAAAAGTCCTCTCTCGACAATTGACCAAACTCTATAAGTCATTCAGAATTCCCGTCCTGCTATATTGTGCAGTGGCCTGGACGATGTCAACAAAATGTCAAGAAAGATTTATGGTCTTTTTGCGCGTTGGCTACGGCGAATATCGCATTCGATGGAACGACATAGTTTAGTGAATTAAAAGACAGCGGCTACGCTGGCTAGGTCATGTTGTCGGAATAAAGAAAACACCCAGCTATGAAAGTATTCGACGCTTACCATTTTTAGGGAGAAGTAGAGGAAGAGGAAGACCTTCACCCGTTGAAGGACCAGGTGGAGAAAAATACGTGGCAACGCTTGAATATCCACTTGGCGCCACGTAGCGAAAAGAAGAAACGACTGGCGCGCTGTTGTTAACTCGGCTATAATCGCTTAAGCGGTATTTACGTCAAATAAGAAGAAGAAGAATGTTGAAGCATCGCTGTTGTCATAAAAACCCAGGGAATTGGCTGGAGTAAATATTAGACAGTTCAATAAAGTTGTGGTTCGCTCTGTTAGTAAGGATTGTGTAGATTTGCGACGGTATTTTTGATCCGTACTTTCTCTTTGGGCATCACAACGTACAAACGTTTCTAACACGCGAAGTGGGATTATTCTTAGCTTTAAAGTATACTTAGCTAACGTAATAAAACCTAGATCGTGGTTGTTCACAAAACTTTTGCTAACGCCTTAACGGATCTGGAATTTTACAACTAGTTCCTGGAATAAATAAGAACAGAAAACAAGTAAAAACAAGTAAGAAAGGGCTAAGTTCGGTGTCACCGAACATTTTATACTCTCGCATGATAAAGTGATAATCGAGATACCGTTATTAGCAACTTTATTGCGAAAATATAAAAATGATGCCCTTTGAATTACATGAAAATATCTGAGAGATTTACCGATATTTTCGGTGAAAAATTAGGTTAGGTTAGGTTAGGCACTGAATTCTTCGTGTTCGATATCAGGGCCCTTGAAAAGTTATAGTCCAATCACGACAATTTTTCCACACAAGGATACCTCAGCTCAAATACCGTATTTGTGTAAAGTTTTATTCCGCTATTATCATTGGTTCCTAATGTATATATTATACAGAGAAGGCATCAGATGGAATTCAAAATAGCGTTATATTGGAAGAAGGCGTTGTTGTGAACCGATTTCATCCATATTTCGTACATGTCATCAGGGTGTTAAGAAAATATTATACACCGAATTTCATTGAAATCGGTTGAGTAGTTCCAGAGATATGGTTTTTGGTCCATAAGTGGGCGACGCCACGCCCATTTTCAATTTTTAAAAAAGCCTGGGTGCAATTTCCTTCTGCCATTTCTTCCTTAAATTTAGTGTTTCTGACGTTTTTTGTTAGTCGGTTAACGCACTTTTAGTGATTTTCAACATAACCTTTGTATGGAAGGTGGGCGTGGTTATTATCCGATTTCTTCCATTTTTGAACTGTATATGGAAATACCTGAAGAAAACGACTCTATGGAGTTTGGTTGACATAGCTATAGTAGTTTCCGAGATATGTATAAAAACTTAGTAGGGGCGGGGCCACGCCCACTTTTCCAAAAAAATTACGTCCAAATATGCCCTCCCTAATGCGATCCTTTGTGCCAATTTCATTTAATATCTTTGTTTATGGCTTAGTTATGACACTTTATAGGTTTTCGGTTTCCGCCATTTTGTGGGCGTGGCAGTGAGCCGATTTTGCCCATCTTCGAGCTTAACCTTCTTATGGAGCTAAGAAATACGTGTACCAAGTTTCATCATGATATCTCAATTTTACTCAAGTTACAGCTTGCACGGACGGACGGACGGACGGACGACAGACAGACCCGGATTTCAACTCTACTCGTCACCCTGATCACTTTGGTATATATAACCCTATATCTGACTCTTTTAGTTTTAGGACTTACAAACAACCGTTATGTGAACAAAACTATAATACTTCCTTAGCAACTTATTTGCTTTGCAAGTTTAGTTAAACCTTTCGTTTCATTGAGGGTACAAATCCAATCAAATATGTTACTTCGCAAACCACCCACGCACGAACTTTACGATTAAAGTTTTCAGTTTAAAATACCAAACTGGCTTGTGATTTCTCCAAAACCAATCGCTTTAATTTACAGTTACTTAAGTTGCACTTAAAGTAATAAACGCGTAGCTTGTCGTGCTTGCCACATAAATCTCACCCATTCCGTGTTGAAAGTGTGTC
This sequence comes from Bactrocera neohumeralis, assembly GCF_024586455.1. Taxonomy (NCBI): domain Eukaryota; kingdom Metazoa; phylum Arthropoda; class Insecta; order Diptera; family Tephritidae; genus Bactrocera; species Bactrocera neohumeralis. The sequence continues at coordinate 407 of NW_026091951.1, read as the reverse complement.
AAAAGCAAATTCTCGCCGTGACATTTTATCAGTGCGGCAATTTGGTCGTGTGGCATACAGCTTATCAGTCCTTAGCACTATGCAAAAGTTGCAAACAAATAAACAACAACAACAATAACTGCAATAAAAATATGTAGGTCACGTATGAATGGAAAAAAAAAGGCGAGCGACACTTATTAAAAAAGAATAAACTTAATATCAGCGGTTGGCGCAACACATTTGCTCAAGTTGCATGGGCGCGACGCGGCATTTAGCGGTGTGGCGTTGCACATCGCGTGGCGTGGTTGGCAATGCGTGGCAGGCGACAGCCACATATCGAGACGTGTGCGTGGTATGTGTAAACGCAACACAAGACGATTTTGGTTTGGTATATTTTGTTGTTTATATTTTTTTTGTATATACAAGTG
>NW_026091950.1:0-8846 GCF_024586455.1 Bactrocera neohumeralis | reverse complement strand
GGATAAATCCATTTTACTTATTACGTTTTCCGACAGGGCTTGCGCTGCACCCCCGAACGAAGCGTCGGAGGCCATAAAAAATATTCAAAACTTATCACCGTGATAAACTGCGTCAATTTAGGTAAGTGCGCCTATTGGTCTGTCCATTTGTTTGATTGTTATATACGCAAGCTATTCCATCAGATTTTGAGGTATTGATCTGAAATTTTCCTGAATAATCGGTTGTATGTTAAAGTTGACTGTTTCAGACAAATGATCAACAATACACCCTTGTATTAAATTATTACAATACACCTTTTTATATCAAAATGTGTATTAAATTTCGTATCGATATCTCAAAAGCTGAAGAAACTTGCAAAAACGATGGCTCGATCTGAAACTAAAAGTGAAGAAACCATAAATGTCGTAATTTTTAATAACCCGAATCAAATCATTGCGCTAGGCAGCACAAGATTTTGACTAGGATCAGACAATCATAGAAGAGAGCATTATGTGCCATACTAAGTGAACAACACCTAGCGTCCGAAAGCGATTATTTGTAGACAAATCTGAAAGGCAGCAATATGGTCCTGTAAAGGAAACCTTCTAAGACCTGCTCCAGAAGAGCCCAATTGCTTCACATGGGAGAATATTCAGGGATTTATAAGTTAAAGTTGCCATTCTCATCCCAGCGCAGCAATCACAGAATTGAAGATTTATTCTTATGGCTGTCTTTAGAAACCATAGGCAAAACACCTATTACACAGTACAACAGCTAATCTGGGGGGTGAGAAACTCCAAGTCAGGGTGATGGTACTAAGTCAGTATAGTAAAACCCCACAAAGTGTTTGGCGTTCGTATGTGCTGCCGCTTTTTTTTATGACCTTTAAGACAATAATCCCAAAATGTTCCACAGTGTTATAATAGTTAGTGATTTTAATGCTTGGTCAAGTGCATGGGGCAGAAGTACAAATCAGCGCGGCGGCTAATACACAAATATCTGAGGAACGCGAACACTTTACCAAAAAGGCAATAAAGAATCTATAATTGACATTAAGTTTGCAAACGATTCGCTGAGCAGGCACATTAAGTGGGCGGTATCTGTTATACATATACACAAATTTTGTACTCCCGAGAGTAAGAACTTCAGAGCAAAACACCTCCCAAAAGCGAAGCTGGAAGCAACAAGAGGGTCGAACTCTGATCAGATCTGTTTGAGCTAGTCTGGAATGAATCAAAGGCATCAGGTGACGACGCCGCCCACTTAGTATCGGCAGTGCAAAAGAACTGGTCGCAATATGCGATGCAACAATGCGAACGTCACATCACAACAAGTGGCGGCCTGTTTATTGGTGAAATGAGGAAATTTCACGCTGAAACGGGTGTTCAGAGCGTAACCGAGCGAAACGAATGAAAAATCGCTCAGGAAGAATTTAAAAGCCACAAGAAGCTCCTGAAGTCGGCAATTACCCAAACCAAAAAATCTTGTTTTGAGAAGCTATGTGAGTAAGCAAACATTGACCCCTCGGGTACTGCTTACAAAATCTGTATGTCGAGATTTAAATACAAGCAACGGCAACTTAAAGATGCCTCTTTTATGGAAAAGTCGTCGAAACATTATTCCCGAAACACGATCGGATTTCCTATGACAAGCGACGAAAAAAAGCTGCAGAGTCACCCCCGTTAGTCACGGAAGACGAACTATTGGCTATAGCATAGAAAATCAGAAACACCAGAGCTCTGAAGGAAGCCATAAGCTCAAAACCTCTAGTATTCGCTAAAATGTACAACGCTTGTATAAAGGAAGAGGTATTCCCCGACTCTTGGAAAATAGAGCGTTTGGTTCTGCTCCGAAATGCTATGCTCGACACAATGGGTAAAGTGTAACGAAAAATATAATAAAAAACCGCTTAGAGATAGTAATCCAGAAAGCCGGCGATTATCAGAGAGACAATAATGGCCTTATAAAAAGAAATCCAATTATTGACGCACCAAAAGAAGCTGTCTATACTGCGAAATGTGGCAGTATGGGCAAAAGATGGAAAGGTGTAATGAAAAATGTACTGCGCGCTGATTACCCTGGATGTCAAGAATGCGTTCAACACGGCAAAATGTGCAGACATAATCACATGAATACCTCATAAGCATAATAACGAGTTATTTTAAAAACAGAAGGCTGATTTTTGATACGACGAAGGTACCAAAGCTATCATATCTCGAGTGAGTACCCTGGGGCTCCAGTGTTAGACCCACTATTATGAACTTTTGTATGACTGTGTTAAGAAGACAGCAACCAGCAGACGTAAAACTAGTTGTTTATGCGGATGATCACATGTAGGTAGAAGTGGCCAAACAATTAGCAGACCTGAGAAATAAATGTAATGAGTAAATATGTAAATGGTGCGCGCCGAATGATCTTCTGGTGAGTCTGAAACTGACGGAGGAAAAACAGAAGTTTACCTAAGCACTAGGAAGATAGAAGAACGAATAGAGCTCACCATAGAGGAATGCAAGATTACCTCGCAGCCGCAATTGAAGTATCTAGGGAGTAATATTAGATTCCAAATTAAAATTTAAAGAACACTTGGAGTATTCTTTCGCGAAGGCAAACATAATTTATAATATCCTATCGAGAATGATGACCAAAGACGATGTGCGCGTTCCAGCCGGCGATTCTTAATAGCGAAAGCAATGAGTTCCGTATCACTGTAGGCGCCACCAGTATGGATACAGGCAATGGATATAAAAGAGTATGCCAAACAAATAGTTGCAGTGCATAGGCTTTCTGCAATTCGGGTAATAAGTGCTTTCCGGACTATATCAACCGGCGCTGCTGCAGTATTAGCCAGCATGCCGCCCATTGACATCCAGGGATATGAACTCGAGCGTTTATATCAGTTATCAACACCTAAAACAGTATCGGCAAGGGCAGAGGCGAGAAACAAGAGCACTAAAATGTGGCAGGAGCGGTAGAATTCCTCATCCAAAGGGCGATGGACCCATCGACTTATACCGGACATCCACTCGTGGATAGACAGACGACATTGCGACCTAGATTTCCATCTGACCCAAATACTTAGTCGACATGCATGCTTTAGAAGCTACTTTAGAAGCTACGTGTACAGAGTATATAGAAGACTCTGAACATTTATTATTTTATTGCCCTCTATTTTCGAATACAAGGGGAAAGCTAAAAACCACACTCGGTGGTAGTTTTACGGTCGATAATTTAACGACACTCATGTGTCAGTCGACTGATAAATGTAAAGCTGTCAGCGAAGCGTCAGTATTCATAATGACCAAACTGAGATCTTTTCAACAGACTAGGCGTCCGTCAGTCCGCGCAATAGAGGAGACTTAAATGTCTTGTCTCTCCCACGAAGTAATACTTAGCCGGTGGTTCCGTGGGAGAGTCTTGAGTTGGGAGTAGGTTAGGTTTAGCGGATTAAAGCTCCGCACTCCGGTTTTCGATGCTTCGCCCTACTATAAAAAAATATATCGTTATTGCAGCTCACACACATTTTTACGCACACGAATTAACACAATTACAATAATCTACTCACTTCTTCTCTGTGATTACCTACCGAAGAAGCTCATTGTGTGTGAAAACAAAAAATATTAACAAAGCTCAGCAAATAGAACACAAATACACAACAATATAAAAAAAACATTATTACAATAAAAAACATAAAGGCATCCTACCATTTGGGGCCCGCCACACTTTAAAATTGCCTAACTGGCACGCTACCCATAAAGTCTGGCACACAGCAGGTCACCTAACAACAAATATTCGCATATGGAACTGAAGAGCTTTGAAGCAGCGATGTAGGCAAAGGCAAGGTATACTTTCTTTTCAACTTTTAAGTGCGTTTTTGCATGTAAACGGCTACTAAACTGAACGCACATACAAAGACATTTTTCACCAAAATCACATGAAATGCACACATTTTCACGCATAAAAGCGTTGTGTCCGTACACACACATGCATATGGGCATTCTTGAACATGGATTTGTTTGCATATTAAAATGTGACTCCCCTTTTCACGATAAGTGTAACTTATTCTCTTTTTTTGTGTATTTTTCCATGGGAAGACAAACACAGGACATGCTAGTCTTGTATCCGTAACTTGCTTAACAATATGCATGTCTTTGCGTATACTTAAGTCCTCTATTCTAATTTTCATCAGCAGCAAAAAACCCTGTAAATCTCCTCCGAGCTCATTTGCATATATCACCTGTGTAATATTTCAAACAGTATGGTGTCAACAACTCAATTACCAATATGACAATCCAGTTCTGCGTTTGCCTGTAGCCCAGAAATTAAAACTACCACTGTAATCCGAATTTGGAGAAATTTTTAGAGAAAACCTGCATTTTGGCATACATAATATTTCAGCAATATGATCATGATACCACCGACATTTTTTATTCACATATCTAGGAGACTTAACACATAGAAAAAACGTAATTCCTTGTATTCATTCAGAATATTTTGAATTATAACCAGTATCTATTTGGGTGCATCACAAAGATCACACTTGGACTGCGAGGTATTTCTTAACATATTCTATTAGTATATATATACTTGTATACTAGTTTTAGCTCAGACTAGTAAGACTTTGTTCATAATTTTAAAATTCTTAATTTATTCTTCAAAACCTATATTGTTCCCCTCAAAGTAATCCCCCTTGGTCCCTATACACTTGTGCTAACGTTTCTTCCAACCCTCGAAACAGTGTCAATTTCGTAATAGCCATCAAGATTCGTAGCGATTAACGTTTAATTGAATTAATTGTATTCAATTGAGTCAAAACGGGTTTCCCGGAGCGGTGTTTTGAATATGATGAATAGCCAAAAGTCACCTTTAGCTAAATCGGGCAAACACGTAGGTTGCGGCAATATTTTTGAAAATTGGCTTTTCACAGAAATTCTCCAACGTTCTGAACGTTTCAGCATACAAAATTTAATGGAACGTTTACTTGAATAAATAATATAATACAATAAAACATTTCGACAATGGATTTTCGCGCGAAATTTAAATGAAAAGTTTTTTACTTACTTTATTTAAGTAGTATGTGTGGTTAATAAACAGAATTGTAACATTTTGTCTTTTTGACAGCTGTAACTTGACCAGTACTCAGTTTACTTACTAAATGGGTCCAAGTGAGTTAATCACCGACTTCGATTTTCATAAGAAAATTTTGTTCAGCTTTTTAAGCTTTTTTTGTTTAAATGTGTCGATAATAAACGAATTGTTACATTTTGACGATGCTAACTATCCACAAGCCATTGTTGAACAACGGAACAATCTGTTTATTAAATGAAATTTTTGGGGAACAGTTTGGTTATATCGTGCCGTGGGCCTGTAGCGTGACCTCTACGATCTCTCGCCTGGAAATTTTTCGTGTCAGCTGCCATTACTATTTTTTAATATTTTTTAAAAAATAATTAGAAATCCATTTGGTTATATTAAAGTTATTATTCCCCATATCATTAAATTACATATCTCTAATTTTTACTTGAAAATCATGTGTCTAAGGCTAAGTGTCTCTTTATTTAAAGCTGAAAAAATCTAAAATGTAGACCTCTTGGCTTTCTTTATCTTGGATTGTATATTAAAAGCCCAACTTTGATGTTATCATATTTATATTTACTGTTTCTCAATTTACTTAAAAAAGCAAAACTGAAAAATACACAATCGTTTTTAGAATATGTCTGCGAAACACTAAAATTTTAAAACAAGTAAGGAGGCGGGCTAATGTCGGAAGCAACCGAATATTTTACACTTTTGCAACTTGCGAAAATCAAAGCCGTGGAAATATTTTAGGTGCACACCGTCAACCAGATGCATCAAAGCAGAATACGAAAAACTTTAACAGAAATATACCGCAGAGTTACTATCATCTCCCCAAAAAAAGAGTTCCACCGACATTCTGCATAAAATTCAAGACGAATATAATGTCCAAATATCCAAGACTGCAATTGCCCAGCGTTTAGTCGAATTTGGATTTCACGGCAGAACAACACGCACGAAACCACTTCTAACTAAAAATCAAAGGAAAGAATGCATAGACTTTTCCAAATAATTGGATGGAAGTAAGTTGTTTGGGTCGATGTAACCAAAATAAATCGCGTAGATTCTGATGGTGGAAGGTATGTTTGTCGACCAATCTAACAAGAATGTGTTCCTCGCTATGTTTCACGCATAGCGAGGCATGGCGGAAGATCAATCATGGTGTGGGAATTTTTTTCTGGGGTGGTGTAAGTACCCTCCATATGATTGACGGAATTTTAAATAAAGAGAAATACGTTAACATCCTTAAAAATATCATTCTGCCATGGACAATTTGCCTGTTATATGCAAATTCCAACAAAATAATCCAAATCACACGGCAAAGTTAACACAAAAGTTTTTTGTTGAAAATTCCAAGAATATTTTGGAGTGGCCTGAAGAGAACACATCTTTACTGATGTCAAAAAAGCAGTAAGTATCAAAAATATCACAAATATGGATGTCCTTTTTGATGAAACTTGGACGGCATGGCAAGCAACACTAGTGGTATGCTGTCAGAGTCTTATAACGTCAATTCGCAGTGGATGTGAAGCAGTATTAAGGTAAAAGGGTTAAGCAAAAAAATGCTAACTGAAAGTAAACATTATTTTTTAATAACAGTAATTTTCGCTGATAAAAAATTTTCATTTATAATAAGTTGTCGCACTCAAATCGTTGATTCCATACATTTTTAATAAAATTTTCAAAAGAAAAGGATTTTTAATTAAAATTTTTACTATTAGAGTTTAAGTTTACCGTAAGTTTCAATAAAATGTGTGAAAAAACGGTAAATAAGTGATTTATTCGAAAATAATTTTATTTACTTCAAAATAAGTTATAATTAGCTGTCAACGGCTGTATATACATATACATATACACTGTATATAACTCATACTCTGACCGATATATTCAGCATAAAGCTTGATAAAAAAGAACGATAATCATTATATATATGTATTATATGGGACTTGGGGTAGGACTGATCCAATTTTGTTTCCAATTTTGTTTATTATCTTGCCATATAACAAAAAAATGTTTCTTGAGTTTCATTAAGGCACCTCACAAACAATCACTAAACATATGGAGTAAAGTTAGCTGGATGTTCGCAAATTCTGGTTATATAGGAGCTAGAACAAGTTTTCTCCCGTTATATTAAATACTTTTTGAGTTTTTTTACTGGGAAGTGAAAAAATCAAGTGGACTTTAAAATTTTGCTATATGGAAAGTAGGTTTGGTTGTAGTCCGATTTCGCCCATTTTCGTACTGTGATAGAATAATAAGAGACCACCACGTAATGAATTTAGTCGAAATTGGTTGATCGGGTCTCGAGATATGTGATTTCATCAAAAAGTGGGTAGTGCCACACTCATGGCACACAGCGGCTCCCATAAAGCGCTCTCATAAACTCTCGCAGGTAAAATTAAATGTCTCTGGCGTATTTAGTTTTTAATTTATTGCGCTCTTACCAGTTGTTACCAGTACAGTTATATGGGGAGTGAACGGGGTTATCTTCCAATTTCATCCATTTTCACACTGTAGGAGAAGTTATCATAATATTTAGGCTACACTAAATTTATTAAAGGACGGCGCCACGATTTAAATTAGCTACTGTGTTGAAAGGCTATAAAGATGATTTATAAGATTTTAGAAATATTCTAAAGACTTTGGAGAATTTTCCTACTGAATTTTGTTTATGAATGACGATTCAAAGTTCTGACTGATAAATAACATAGATAATACGAAGAAGGCAGAACCTAAAATCTACATATTATACTAGGTCAGCTTATGTTTCTTCTTGTGTGTAAGTAAGCTAATAACTTCTATAAAAATATTCGAAGGAGAACATGGTTAAGAGGACGTAGTCGAACTCTTCCGGAGCCGTTTATATTTTATTCTCTTCTAATCTGCCGTATTTGAATTTAATTTTAACTCTATTATTAGTTTTGTTTTAAATTTATTTCTAATAGTTTTAGTTTCTTATATTTTAATTATTACTGTTTTTTAGTTAAATTACCTACTATGTAACCCACTACACTTTTTCTTTTTCCAGTACTTGTAATTGATGTTTTAAAAACTATGCCGATTCAACTTAATTGCTCCATATTTATCAACAATAAATAACATTCCCAATCCTCCTTTGACATGTTGATTGATAAATTTTCATATTTTCCATATTGCATATCCAGTTTAAAACAATCACTCAAACGTTAAGTATTCGCAAATTAAACTGCAAAACAAATACCAATTTAATTACAACAATGCCTAAAGCAGGCATACATACACACTTGTGTATGTCAGTGCTCACAGCATAATAATAATTAATAATATATTTGCACGCTCAGCAGGAAACGCAGACTCAAAGGCACTGTTGCTTTACTTTCGTACCAGTCACGTGACATCGAACGCCCTGCGGCTACCGGCAGACAATAACAATATTATATGTACACAAGTGGGCGCGCTCACGCTTTTAGTTTCTGTATTTATGTATGCATGTATGTGCATGTGTTAGCTTGTTTGCCATATTTGTTTTTATCATTAATTATTCGTAACATGTGACTTCGCAGCCATGACCGACTGACCGAGTTATGACTGCGTTGCTGTCAACGTCAACATCAACATTTGACGCCAATTAACTTTGTACTTAAAAAGTAAATACACAAATGCATAAACGCAAGTATTAACTAACACACTCACATACAAGTACCTGCAATTAGCTGCAACCTGTTTTGCTATTTACTTTTTTATACAACACATTAAATGCGAGTGTGTGTATTTGCTTTTTTTATATTTGTTGATTTTTGAAAATTGGGTTGCG
>NW_026091949.1:0-6362 GCF_024586455.1 Bactrocera neohumeralis | reverse complement strand
TTTGATGTTATTGGGTTGTCATAGAGTTGTCCTATAGCATAGCGACAGTGTATTTGGAACAATTTCACAATCCTATATTAAGGTGTAGAATCGATTTTTTAGTACATACATATTAAGCAATCGATATCAAGTTGCGTAAAATATGAACTTTACATATTTATGCTAACTAGCAGTTTTGATGTTATTAAAGTTGTCATAGAGTTGTCGTATAGCAATAGCGACAGGGTATTTGGAACAATTTCACAATCTCATATTACGATGTAAAATCGATTTTTTAGTACGCGCACATTAAGCAATCGCTATCAAGTTGCGTAAAAATATGAACTTTACATATTTATGCTAACTAGCCGTTTTGATGTTATTGGAGTTGTCATAGTTGTCCTATAGCCAATAAAGACAGTATATTTGGATCAATTTCACAATCCTATATTAAGGTGTAGAATCGATTTTTTGATACAAACATTAATCGATATGTCAAGTTGCGTAAAAATATGAACTTTACATATTTATGCTAACTAGCCGTTTTGATGTTATTGGAGTTGTCCATAACGACAGTGTATTTGGAGCAATTTCACAATCTTAAGTTAAGGTGTAGAATCGATTTTTCGATACATACACATTAAGCAATCGATATCAAGTTGCGTAAAAATATGAACTTTACATATTTCTGTTAATTAGCCGTTTTGATGTTATTGGAGTTGTTATAGAGTTGTCGTATAGCCATAAAGACAGTGTATTTGGAGCAATTTCACAATCTTATACTAAGGTGTAGAATCGATTTTTTGATACATAACATTAAGCAATCGATATCAAGTTGCGTAAAAATATGAACTTTACATATTTATGCTAACTCGCCGTTTTGATGTTATTGATCTTATATTAAGGTGTAGAATTGATTTTTTGGTACATACACATTATGCAATCGAAATCAAGTTGCGTAAAAATATGAACTTTACATATTTATGCTAACTAGCCGTTTTGATGTTATTGGAGTTGTCATAGAAATGTCGTATAGCCATAACGACAGTGTATTTGGAACAATTTCACAATCTTAATTAAGGTGTAGAATCGATTTTTTGTACATACACATTAAGCAATCGATATCAAGTTGCGCAAAATTATGAACTTTACATATTTATGCTAACTAGCCGTTTTGATGTTATTGGAGATGTCATAGAGTTGTCGTATAGCAATAATGACAGTATATTTGAAACAATTTCACAATCTTAAGTTACGGTGTAGAATCGATTTTTTGATACAAACACATTAAGCAATCGTTATCAAGTTGCGTAAAAATATGAACTTTACATATTTATGCTAACTAGCCGTTTTGATGTTATTGGAGTTGTCATAGAAATGTCGTATAGCCATAGCGACAGTGTATTTGGATCAATTTCACAATCCTATTAAGGTGTAGAATCGATTTTTTGATACATACACATTAAGCAATCGATATCAAGTTGCGTAAAAATATGAACTTTACATATTTATGCTAATTAGCCGTTTTGATGTTATTGGAGTTGTCATAGAGTTGTCGTATAGCAATAGCGACAGTGTATTTGGAACAATTTAACAGTCCTAGTTTAAGGTGTAGAATCGATTTTTTAGTACATACACATTAAGCAATCGATATCAAGAAGCGTAAAAATATGAACTTTACATATTTCTGTTAATTGGCCGTTTTGATGTTATTGGAGTTGTCATAGAGTTGTCCTATAGCCATAGCGACAGTGTATTTGGAACAATTTAACAATCCTAAATTAAGGTGTAGAATCGATTTTTTGGTACATACACATTAAGCAATCGATATCAAGATGCGTAAAAATATGAACCTTACATATTTATGCTAACTAGCCGTTTTGATGTTATTGGAGTTGTCATAGAGTTGTCCTATAGCAATAGCGACAATGTATTTGGAAAAATTTCACAATCCTATATTAAGGTGTAGAATCGATTTTTTGGTACATACACATTAAGCAATCGATATCAAGTTGCGTAAAAATATGAACTTTACATATTTATGCTAACTAGCCGTTTTGATGTTATTGGAGTTGTCATAGAGTTGTCCTATAGCCATAGCGACAGTGTATTTGGAGCAATTTCACAATCTTATATTAAGGTGTAGAATCGATTTTTTGTACATACATATTAAGCAGTCGATATCAAGTTGCGTAAAAATATAAACTTTACATATTTATGCTAATTAGCCTTTTTGAAGTTATTGGGGTTGTCGTATAGCCATAAAGACAGTGTATTTGGATCAATTTCACAATCCTATATTAAGGTGTAGAATCGATTTTTTTGGTACATACACATTAAGCAATCGATATCAAGTTGCGTAAAAATATGAACTTTACATATTTATGCTAACTAGCCGTTTTGATGTTATTGGAGTTGTCATAGAGTTGTCGTATAGCCATAATGACAGTATATTTGAAACAATTTCACAATCTTAATTTACGGTGTAGAATTGATTTTTTGATACAAACACATTAAGCAATCGTTATCAAGTTGCGTAAAAATATGAACTTTACATATTTATGCTAACTAGCCGTTTTGATGTTATTGGAGTTGTCATAGAGTTGTCATATAGCCATAGCGAAAGTGTATTTGGAACAATTTTACAATCTTATATTAAGGTGTAGAATCGATTTTTTGGTACATACATATTAAGCAATCGATATCAAGTTGCGTAAAAATATGAACTTTACATATTTATGCTAAATTAGCCGTTTTGATGCTATTGGAGCTTTCATAGTGTTGTCGTATAGCCATACTGACAGTGTCTTTGGAGCCATATCACAATCTATATTAAGGTGTAGAATCGATTTTTTGGTACATACACATTAAGCAATCGATATCAAGTTGCGTAAAAATATGAACTTTACATATTTAGGCTAACTAGCCGTTTTGATGTTATTGGAGCTTTCATAGAGTTGTCGTAAAGCCATAACGACAGTGTATTTGGATCAATTTCACAATCTTATATTAAGTTGTAGAATCGATTTTTTTGGTACATACACATTAAGCAATCGATATCAAGTTGCGTAAAAATATGAACTTTACATATTTATGCTAACTAGCCGTTTTGATGTTATTGGAGTTGTCATAGAGTTGTCGTATAGCAAAAGCGACAGTGTATTTGGATCAATTTCACAATCCTATATTATGGTGTAGAATCGATTTTTTGGTACATACACATTAAGCAATCGATATCAAGTTGCGTAAAAATATGAACTTTACATATTTATGCTAACTAGCCGTTTTGATGTTATTGGAGATGTCATAGAGTTGTCGTATAGCAATAAAGACAGTATATTTGAAACAATTTCACAATCTTAAGTTACGGTGTAGAATCGATTTTTTGATACAAACACATTAAGCAATCGTTATCAAGTTGCGTAAAAATATGAACTTTACATATTTATGCTAACTAGCCGTTTTGATGTTATTGGAGATGTCATAGAGTTGTCCTATAGCCATAGCGACAGTGTATTTGAAGCAATTTCACAATCTTTTATTAAGGTGTAGAATCGATTTTTTGGTACATACACATTAAGCAATCGATATCAAGTTGCGTAAAAATATGAACTTTACATATTTATGCTAACTAGCCGTTTTGATGTTATTGGTGTTGTCATAGAGTTGTCCTATAGCCATAGCGATAGTGTATTTGGATCAATTTCACAATCCTATATTATGGTGTAGAATCGATTTTTTGGTACATACACATTATGCAATCGATATCAAGTTGCGTAAAAATATGAACTTTACATATTTATGCTAACTAGCCGTTTTGATGTTATTGGAGTTGTCATAGAAATGTCGTATAGCCATAGCGACAGTGTATTTGGAAGCAATTTCACAATCCTATATTAAGGTGTAGAATCGATTTTTTGGTACATACACATTAAGCAATCGATATCAAGTTGCGTAAAAATATGAACTTTACATATTTATGCTAACTAGCCGTTTTGATGTTATTGGAGATGTCATAGAGTTGTCGTATAGTAATAAAGACAGTATATTTGAAACAATTTCACAATCTTAAGTTACGGTGTAGAATCGATTTTTTGATACAAACACATTAAGCAATCGTTATCAAGTTGCGTAAAAATATGAACTTTACACATTTATGCTAACTAGCCATTTTGATGTTATTGGAGTTGTCATAGAAATGTCGTATAGCCATAGCGACAGTGTATTTGGATCAATTTCACAATCCTATATTAAGGTGTAGAATTGATTTTTTAGTACATACACATTATGCAATCGATATCAAGATGCGTAAAAATATGAACTTTACATATTTATGCAAATTAGCCGTTTTGATGTTATTGGAGATGTCATAGAGTTGTCCTATAGCAATAAAGACAGTATATTTGAAACAATTTCACAATCTTAATTTACGGTGTAGAATCGATTTTTTGATACAACACATTAAGCAATCGTTATTTGGAAAAAATATGAACTTTCACAATCCTATATTAAGGAAATGTAGATAGCAATCGACAGTGTATTTGAAACAATTTCACAATCTTAAGTTACGGTGTAGAATCGATTTTTTGATACATACACATTAAGCAATCGATACCAAGTTGCGTAAAAATATGAACCTTACATATTTATGCTAACTAGCCGTTTTGATGTTATTGGAGTTGTCTTAGAGTTGTCCTATAGCAATAGCGACAGTGTATATGGAAAAGTTTAACAATCCTGAATTAAGGTGTATGTTGAATATATAATATAAACTCTGGCAACACTCGTATGTTCGAATATTCTAAGTCAGTACTTTTCTATTTTAATGAATACCGAAAACTCTGACTATACAAAAAAGTAGTTGCTAATAAATTGTCGTTGAACCAAATCAGGGCCCGGGCCAAAAAAGGAGTAAAAACGCGATAATTTAAAATTACAAAAAATCCCCAAATAAATTGGCAAACCGTAAAACATTTTTTTTAAAAATGAAGGGGAAATGACGGGAAAGAAGAATTTTAAAAACGGAAAACGAGAAATTTTTGGGAACTTTTTTTTTTTTAAAAAAGGGATTTTGACTTATAATTTTCCAAATTAACGGAAACAGGGAGAATGGGGCAAGAATTTGTTGAAAAACAAAAAAGGGCGACCCAACTATAAGGTTTTTTTAAAAGAACCACCTTAATTCAAAAAATTAAAACGCGCCACAAGGGGAGAGGGGGAAATTTTTGAAAAACCGGGGGCCCCGACGAAACCCCACTTTTTGAGGTTGTTTGGGGTTCCCGGCCAAACAAGATGCGCGGACAAAAAGAAAAAATTTCCCCAAAAATTGTCGAGAGCGGGCAGAAGAAAACCATCAAATTACGGAAAAACCCTTTTTGGAAACCGGCGGCGGGTGGCGCCCCCCAAGTTACGAGAACCCGAGATTGGAAGCAAGGGAAACCCCCCAAAATTGGACGGGGGGGAAAAGGGAAAGGGAAAAGGCGACGCCAGAGAAAAACCCCGAGGGAACCCCAATAATTTTGAAACACACGTTTTAATGCCCCAACCCAAAAAAAAATTTAAAAAAACCCAAAAACCCTTTATAAAAATCGCAGGGGGAAGGAAAAAAAAAACGAGTACAAACCCCCGGGAAATGGGGAAAAAAGGGCCCCCCCCTTCGCCCCCTTTAACTGGGTAAAAAGGGGGCATTGGGGGCGGGGAGAAGAGAGGGCAAGGAAAATGAAAATTTTCGGAGGCAAGCGGCAGCAGAATTCTAATTTTGGTTTTTGATTACAGGGCCGTGGGCAAAGGGTTACAGTTTGAACATTTATTTGTGGAATAAAAACTAACAGCGAAAAAAAAATTAAAGGGGAAATATGGAATCCAAAAGGGCTTTGGGGGACGTTATTTAAAACCTTTAAATTTTTTAAACTGACAAAATGTTAATAAAAGATTTGCCCCCGGAATTCACCCCCAAAAAACCCCCTGAGAGAGTGGGTTAAAAGCAAACATCGGGAAAATTTGGCAAAAAGGGGGGAAAAAAGAAGAAATCTTTATTCTTAAAATTTTTAAACAAAAACATTAAAAATATTTAAATAAAAACGGGTCAAATAATTTTTTTAAAAAACATTTAAATTAATAAAAATTTGGGAAAATAATTTTAAACCCAATGGAATTTTCAAATAAAAACAAAAAGGAAGGAAAGGGGGATTGTTATCAAAGAAAACGATATTGTGGTGCAGTGTTGGGATAAAAATATGTTTTTTAAACCTTTTTAGTTTCGGGAAAACCCATTTAGATTTGGTTTCATTGGGAAAGGGGCCCCGAAATCCCAATCGCACGGAATGAAATTTTTCTTTAAGACGATAAATCGAGGTCGATGTTCGGGTTAAAAGAAAAACGGT